>NC_086155.1:152145869-152445869 GCF_035149785.1 Candoia aspera | reverse complement strand
ATGGATTTACAAATGAAACTGGATGATGATTTAATAATAAAAAAAGACATACAAATATTAAACCAGAAGAGTGACGTGGATAATTTCTCTACATTAGATTTACAAAAGGGACTTGTTGAAGCCGTCAAAGATTTTCTGAGAAGAGACAGTGACAACATGAACAGTGACATGGATAACTTTCTTTCTATTGGAATTACAAAAGGGACTTGATAAAGACACCAAGGATTCTGAGAGAAGAGACAAAGAGAATATGAGAAAGCAGATGCTAGAACTTTGAGCAATTTAAAACTCATTGGAAGAAAGAAGAAAGAATATAAAATTGCTTTATTTGATCAAGGTTAAAATAAATGGGTTGCTATTTCTGGTTATTTATTTATTTATTTATTTATTTGATTTCTATAGCTGCCCATCTCAACAAGTGATGTTTAATGGTTTGTTGATTGGGGTTGGATGACAACGCTTTAAATATTTATTTATTTATTTATTTTCTATCCTGCCTTTATTATTTTTATAAATAATTCAAGGCAAGGAACATACCTAATATTCCTTCCTCCTCCTATTTTCCCCACAACAACCACCCTGTGAGGTGAGTTGGGCTGAGAGAGAGTGACTGGCCCAAGGTCACCCAGCCGGCTTTCACCCCTAAGGTGGGACTAGAACTCTCAGTCTCCTGGTTTCTAGCCCAGAGCCTTAACTATCTGAAGAGAAGAAATAGGGGGAATATGTTTAAATAGAAAGGGAGATATAAATATAAAAGGGAGGATTCAAATTGGGTTTAGTAGATATAGTTTGTAATAGTTATGCTGTTATTTCTGATAACCCTTAATGGACTTTTGCTGATTACTGTAATATGGAGATATGAGGTTTTAGAGATTGGTTTATAGAGAATGGGGTGAGGTATGGGATAAAGAGATGCTTGGTTTTATTTTAAAAGATAGCAATAATTTGTTAATGTTGATTATACTTGCTGGTAATGAAGGGGGAGGTTTCTTTTTTTCCTTCTCTTTTCTTTTTTCTCTTTTCTTCTTTTTCTGCACTTTTAATTTTTTTTCTTCATTATATATTTTTATACTATGTAGGTTGCATTAGTTTTCCCTGGGTGATACAATCTTCAATAAAATTATTATTAAAAAAAAAAAAAGACTTTGCCCTTGTAGTTATAGCAAGGTAGAAGTTCTTGCCCCTGTATTTTCATTTCTATGGTATCTGAAGACATACTTTGCTTTCCCAATTAAGGACCATACAGAAAAAGTTTATGTGCATTGTCTTCTAAAGGAAGTTAATCCCTCACCTGATTACTGATTCTCTTCACTACTACAAAATGCTTTGTATAGGACCACCTTTCAAAGTGTCTGGAAGTTGTTATTGATGTAAAATGAGTCAAGGCTGCTGTCCAGTGCAAAGTATAAGGATCATGAGGTATTGATATTGAAGACTGCATGTTTGCGAATTGTTTACCATACACAGTTTTAGGTACTGTATTAGCATTCCTCTTTTAAGGTCTGAAACAAGTTTAGCCATTCACTATCTTAAGGAAATGCCTCTGGTATTACAGACCAATAATGTCCAGCTATTAAGTTCTGCTTGACCAGTAGTTTTGAAGATAACTGCTGTCAGAAGTCAGCAGGCCTTGGGAAAGGCCCCTCTGCTGTGCTGCTCCCAGATTATGAAACACAGCACTTAAAAAAGAGATGTGTGAAGATCATCTCTTTTTCCAGGCTTTTAATTGCTCAATGATTTAGTACCTTTTTTAAAAATGTAATCTGTTTTTAATTTTATCAAAGTAACTTTACAAACTGTTGAACCACCTTGAGTATTTGCAGGAGTAGAAAGGTGAGTTTTAAATCCCCTAAGAGTAAATGTACTTGTTCAAGGGAACTATGTTTGTCTGAATACCTAAGTCTGTGAAAATAGTAAGCAACTTTCTAAGAACAATAGGGAGAAATAGGAACAAAAAGGTGTGCAAAGGGATAACTCTGTTTCTCAACCTTGGCAACTTGAAGATGGGTGGATTTCAACTCCCAGAATCCCCCAGCCAGCATGCTGGGATAACTGGTAAGTATGTGGGAAGATCTGCAAAGAAGATATGGATTCAGTGAAAGGTAATAATAATAATTTTTAAAAAGCCAAGCAAGGGAACAAATAGAATAGCAACGGTTCCTTCTCCTGCCCTTCCACACAGGGAGCAGGATGCTCAGATGTTGGAGCACTGAAACCACAGGTAGGATTAACACCAGAGACCAATTCCAGTGGTCTCTGGAGACACCATGGAGCTTCTTCTCCTTCTCTTCGTTACCAGAAAGGGCAGCAATATATATTTCAATTGCCTTCAACACTGACGCCATTTCACTAAATTCATTTCAGAACTTTGCACAAACAGCCATTCTTAACTTTTCTCATAAGAAATTGTTCCTCATTAACTTCTATATACTGTACCTCCCAACATCACTTGACCATGCATTGCAGAAACCTGGTCAAAAGCAGAAATTTACATTAACGATCTTCAGCAGTGCTTTCCAACTGCCCATATTGTCATAGTGGGGGATTTTAATGCTAAATTAGATCAAAATAATCAGCTATATGCCAAGTACTGGCAAATTCCACCTACCTCACAGGCTGTCCCCCACTTTTTAACTAGATAATCTAAGGACCATGTTGGAGTCTATAGGGTCTACATATGTTGCAGACATTTTACAAGTTAGATCTCCAGATCATGAATGGCACCACCATCACTGACTATACAGCAGGATTTTCACACTGGGCTAGCACAAGGGCCTCTTTGATTGACTACACAGCCATTTCAAGAAACCTATCTTCCTCACTTCTTAGATTTCATATTAACAACCATTCCGAGAGTGGCCACTGTCCCAATATGCTGTTCTTGAAATCTTTTGGTGCTCCTTTCCTGGAAACGTACCCTATTCCATCTGAAGGCATCTTCAGGGGCCCAATATGCATGAAATGGACAGCCATGTGAAGCATAAATTAATCCAAATGCTTTCCATCATATGCTTTAAGGAATACAAAAATAGTCCCCTTTCCCATTTAACTCAAGATCAATTGCTTCTCAAGAGTCAAGACAAACAGTTATTACAGTTAAAGAAGAGGCAGGCCCTGAGAAAGTCATGGAACCAACTAATTTCTGCCTCTCACTCCAAGAATTCAGCTTTATTTTGGAAATGTATAACTTTCCAACCAGCTCCACCCAGTCTGAGAATCCCATCTCTTATTCCTGCTTCAGCCTGGGAAGACCCCTTCAGATTGCTGTACACACAGGAGGAGCCATCCACCCAGAGAGGTATTAGACTACGAAGAACACCTGCTCCCCTCCTGGCCCCTGTGTCAGGCTCTGAGATTACTAAACTGATCAAGCAGCTGAAACTGACAAAAGCTCCAGGTTATGACTTCATCTCTGTGGAGGTTTTCCACAATGATCTAGATTGGTGGGTACCTGTCCTGCCTTCTCTATGTACCTTTATAGATAACATTGCTAAATTCTCTGATGATTGGGGTCTAGTCTTGGTGATTCCAATCTACAAAAAAGGAGGTGGAGATTTACTTGCCAATTACTGTCCCATTAGCCTTCTCGGTGTGGTCAGTAAATTATATGCTAAACACCTGTATAATAAGCTTTTGGACTGGATCGTAACCAAGAACATCCTGGCTGATGAGCAGGCAGGCTTCAGAGAACACCACTCACTCCTTGACCATGCTTTAACTCTTCAACATTTAGTTGAGAAATACTCCGGAGCCTGACCAGCACTCTATGCAGTGATCTTAGATATGCCTTTGATTTCATCTCTAGTTCTAAATTATGGGAGAAATTGAACTCTTCCTCAATGGATAGAAGATTACTTGTTCTTATCTAGAAACTCCATGAAAATTCCCAGATGACGGTGCAAGATTGCACCAAGAAAATCTCAGTCAAAAGAGGTGGTGAGACAATGGTGCATTGTAGCTCCCCTCCTTTTTAATCTATTTATCAACTCCCTCATAGACAAATTGAACAGCCCATCTCCCCATTCACCAAACCGGGAAACAGGCACACCTCTCTTCTTCTATACACAGATGATGTTGTGCTGCTCTCTCAGATGCAGATTGGCCTGAAATGGTCACTTTATACACTTGCTGAGCACTGCCAAGAAGAACTACTAGAAATTAACTACTCAAAAATCAAAGTCATAGTATTTGCCAAGCACCCTAAGGCACAATAGAACAAGTTGACCTTCAAATACCTAAGAATTGTTTTCCACACCTTGGGCATCTGCAAATCCCATGCTGACTATGTCAGCTTAAACACACAGAAAACAGCTTCAGCTCTACAATCTTTCTTCTTCAAAGGAGCCCAGCATATACCTGCAGTGCTCAAAGTCTTCTCAGCCAAGATCCGAGCTCAGCTCCTCTTTGGAGTCCAGTTGGGCCCTTACGGGTCTTTTCTTCCCCTTGAAGAGTTCAATCTAAGTTCTTGAAATCTATCTTCCAAGTACCCTGCTGTGTTCCAAACATGGTGCTTCACCATGAAGCCAGCCTACTCAAAATAGAAACTTCCGCCTGGATTCACATCCTTTCCTACTAGCTTAGGCTTCTTTTTTTTCCAGCTGACTTGGCCCCTTTAATTATGACTGACAGCTTCCAATCTCTCTGATGTCAGGCATTACATGAAAAATTAAAATTTTATGGCTTCTCATGGGCAGCCATCACCCTGCTGGGCTACGAATGCGCACTAGCCAATCTCAAACAACATGCCATCGACTTATAGCTGCAATCAGATTTGTCAGTCTTACCCGGAAACATCTTTCTGAGACACTGTGCACATTTACTTCACCCAGCCAGATGCCTCAGCTGCATAATGACCCCCAAATTCAGAAGGGCTTTGTCTTTGGCTAGATTCAACTCCCTCCCAACAGGAATTATTGAAGGGAGATATCGAAAGATCCCTTCTGAACAGAGAGTGTGCCCGTGCGGCGGAGGAGCAACTGAAATGCTGGAACATGTTATACTGTATTATTCCTCTGTACTGATGCTCACCAGGAATTACTATTTCTACTCATCTCCAAACATTCTGATCGCTCCGATTCTTTCTATCTCAAGTTGCTATCAGACCAATCTGATTCTACTTTGATGATTACAGCCAAATAGTTTGCACAATATGCCATAATTTTTCTTCAAACGTCTCCTAGATATTTTCTGTTTGGAAACATTTCAAATGCAGCTATCCATTTAGTTTCTACTTTTTATCAATGTTTATGTCCTTACTGTCAACTGAATCTTATTTCTCTCTTAATTTCATTAGCTGCCAGAATTATTTTAACAATATAAATAAATAGTCACTATAATTGGACTCTAACTTTTAGTTTTGAAACCAATCACTCCTTATGTATTATTCTTCCTTATACATTACATCACTACATTTTTTTCTAGATATAATAATATTAATCACAACTGTTCCATAGCTTTCAGTAATATAATGGTTCTATATATTTCAAATTGGTAATTTTACTCTTCTGTTATTCTAAACAATTATTTAGTTGCCTTAGATAAATTGTATCATACTTTACTATATTAATTTTTATGCCCCAAATTCTTTAACTTACAATTTTACTTGTACTGTTATATGATTTTATAGCTTGTTGTACTCTAATCAGTTGTGACCCTTTTGTTTTGTTTTGCTGGTCAATGACCGAAGTAAAACGATTTACTGACTTTCATGTTCCTTCAAAGGCTGCTTTTAAAAGTTACAAAATGTTCAAGGCTCATAAGTGGTATCTGTAGGAATGAGTGGGAGACAATTCAACTTCTATATGACCGCAGAGAATCTGTCATAGATCATCCCTTTTCATTAAAAAAATGTATTAAAGGATTATTAACTCAGTCTTCGTAGCTCATTTAAAGATGAATACTGATAGGGCTATATATTCCTTTCTAAGGAGAGATTTTTGTAAGTATAGGGACACCACCACCAAAACCTTCTCTCTCCTAGCAGTCAGCCTGTTGAACTTTCTCAGTATCTTTCATAGACAGTATCTTTCATATCCTTCATAAACAGTATCTTCTCAGTATCTTTCATATTTCTTTCCTCTCCTCTGCCATAAGGCCTTTTACTGCAAGCTTGGTTGCATTTTCAGAGCAGTTATATAATCTTTCCAATTTCACATCAGACACCACAATCCAGATAGTATTTTCTCAGAACAAAACACATGCATGCAAATCTGAGGTAGGTATGAAAAAGTTACCATAAAAGAATTAAGAATAATTCCATTTTTTTGTTATGAACTTGTCCAGTTTTTAAGGTTAGCAAGAGAAGCCCTTCTGAAGATGTTCCTGATTCCAGAGGCTTGTTTGTCTGACACATGGGAAGGGACCTTTTTTGAGTAGCTCCTAGATTAGGGAGTTCATTCAGTCAGGAGTGGTGTTTGGCACTTATTCTTTCTGACTTCAGAAGAGCAATCAAGACACATCTCTTTCACCAGCCTTTTCTTACTTAATGTTCATATTTGTTTAAATTACATCTTTGATTTTTTTTAAAAAAATGTACTTTGCATTTTATTAGTTATCATCGGCTTTAAGCACTCAAATTTATTAGACAGTAAGGATATAAATCAAACCAAACATATAAACAATCACTGAAAGGAGTTTGGCCCAAAGATATTGAAACAGTTCTTTTATGTTTAAAACTACTTAGAATTCTTCCACGTGGATGACTTAAAGTCTTTTCAATGGAAGATAGGAAAGACTATCCGTAGGAGAATGAACATACCAGTGAACATACAGCTCTACTCTCTACCAACTTGATGTACAAAATATTTAAAGTAGAGATGCCTAGGAACCCTCTTCAAGATTTCAGAAATCTACCCATGAAAGAGATGGAGACGTGCATCCCAACATTTTGCTGCTGAATTTCAGAAATGTGATTTTAGGGACTTTGGAAAGGTTGCGGTACAAGAAGGAGCTGAGGATGCCTGATGTTCACCTTTCCTTTAAGTAGAACGGGTTAGGGTTTTCAAAAGCCTTACCTGATAAAAGAACTTCACTTCCTACCTGTTTTTGGTAGGAAAAGTAATATGAAAATGATAATCATATGAAAATAACCAAGAAAGCCTTTTGTACAGTATGTAGAATTAGATTGTTTAAATGATTGCCTTCTGCCTGGATTTTAAATATGCCTACTAGGTCTGGGGTTCAAAAATCCAGATAACCAGTGGATGGCAGCAGAGGGATAGAGAAAGCACTGTTATGTCCTGTGATCATTTGGATTTCTTCAGCCCAGATCAGTTAGCCCCATTTTAAAAGTTCCTGGAGAAATCTTCCCACTGCTGGAGGCACATTTGGTGGCAAGAGATAAGCAAAGGCGTTCTGTGTGGTTGCTTTTGATCTCTGAAATTCTGCACCAAAAGAGGATATGGCAAGCAATGACAGATTTGTGGCATCTAAGCTGACTTTCTGCTAAAATACATCATAATGTTTATTGCTGGTCTTTGACCTAAATAAAGATGAATGAATGACATTTTAATGTAGTGGATGAGCTCTGCTTTTTATGGCTATATTCTAACTGACTTGCTTTATTGTTTCAATTGTAATTGTACATATTATTGTTGGCCACCCTGAAGTTTACCTGTAGTGAAAAGGTGAGGTAGAAATTTTATATTATTTTTAAGTAAAACAATGCAGTTAAAACAGACATATATTGTAGGACTGTACAAAACTTTGACAGGGGGAGGGGATTCAATACAAAGGTGATTTAATTGAATGATCCTATCAAGACACAAATGCAACATGAAATGACACAGTCTTTTTTCTTATTGGATTGGAGCAGCCATGCTGTTTCAGTCTGGCTGCTTCTTTGGCCCTTCAGTGTTCTTCTGGACGTAGGCAGTGCACACACAGAAGCCCCTCGCCTAAGAGCAAAGCAGCTCATCAAAACAAATTGGTTCCACCTTAATGCTTAAGACAGAGTGCAGTGCATCTGATGCTTCACTTTGGGGACTGAGGCACATTGCATCATTGCAAATGCTCAAAGTGAAATATTGGGGTAGATCATGCCCATTCTGTAGACCCAATAAATGGATAATGCAGAGGGAACATGTTATTTTTCCTATATACCTTCTCCAGCTTTTTCAAAATGTATTAACCTAGGATTGTTGGAAAAACCATTATCTCTAAATCTGCCTTAAGCAGCAATGTAATTAAAGACAGTTTTGTTTAACCGATGGAGGGCTTGAAGGTGTTTTCTGAACGGAACTACTATGCATTCATGCATGCATCAAACTGAATAAATAAAATTAGGACTCAATTGTCAAAGGAAGAAACATTTCAGTTTTTTTACAGATCTGTAGATTCTCTACGCATTTTTGCCTAAGCTTCCAATGAGACTTTAATTTCATTTTGTTGCTATAGTGAATAGTGTCGAAAGTCTTGCTGAGCAAATCCAGTCAATTCAATGAAGTTCAGAATTCAATGAGATATGGACCCATTCAGTGAAAGTAATGCTGGGCTTCTACACTAGCTGATTCTCTGGACTTTTACACCATTTGCTCAGTTGTATGTTTTAGATGACACCATAGTCAAACCATGCAATCCTCTCTCCCATTAGAGGTATTCCTCTACATATACATGTGGAGGAAAAGGGACAGCAGGAATGTACTTCTTTCCTTGCTGTGACATTGTGTGTTCTATTGGACTTCCCTTCAGTAATCAGACTGATATTTAAGAGGAAAACCTACATTGTATTGCCTAGAGTGGATGTAGCCCAATGCATCTGGAAGACACAAGATAAGTAAAAGCTAGTAAGAGCTTATTTTTGATATACTGCACTGTTATTAATCAATGCTTTGTGATGGAAGAAAATCCCTTGTCCTTGGAGAACTTTTACTTAATTGTACATTTCTTCAAAATGCAAAGTTTCCCTGACCTTGACAGAATTCCCATCCCCTGATATTCATATGGAGAAGACTTTGATAATTTGGATGAAAGATTCTTGGATATTTAATTTAAATTTCAAGATCTCTCCTTAACACTACTGCACAAAAAGACCAAAAAAATAAAAAAACCCAGATATGTAAAACCAGCACCATTCAGGATTGTTTATTAATTGGTAATATTCAATCACCCTAGGAACTTGTTATGAGCTATGTGTAAATTCCTGAACTGAGTAAATAAAACCCATCAGAAATTGAGGCTTAATTTTGATCTGTGATCTGCACTTTTGTTTGCTTTTCTATACGTTCTGTATGAGAGTCAGTTTGGTGTAGTGGCTAAGGCATCAGGCTAGAAACTGGGAGACCGTGAGTTCTAGTCCCCCACTTAGGCACAAAGCCAGCTGTGTGATCTTGGGCCAGTCACTCTCTCTCAGACCTAAGAAGAAGCCAATGGCAAACCACTTCTGAAAAAACCTTGCCAAGAAAACTGCAGGGACTTGTTCAGGCAGTCTCTGAGAAACTGACATGATTGAATGGATTTTAAAAAAAAAATTATGAATACTACTTGATATTGTTTTACAGTGTGACCTGCCTTGAGAGTTCTAGTGATCAGAAACATGGATTTCATTTCTTTCATCCAGATTCAGCTTTTCTTCCATGGAATTCAAAGTGATGTACAAAGGATTCCCAAAGCACTCAACTTTTAATTAATAGAGAGATTGCTACTTTTTTGTACATCCTTGAGTAAACATTATTTTCAAGCTATTTCTGATAGCAAAGTGACCCAGGTTTTCTTCCTTGCAGTTTCAAGAATGAAGACTGCAATCTTATGCATACTAATTTGGGTGTAATTAAGCCCACTGAATGAATGGGATTACTTTTGAATAAACAACCAAAGGATTATTCTATGTAGTGCATTTATTACTCACACAACTGTAGAGGTAAAACTCCTCTCTACTATGAAGCACACTCCCAAGAGTCTAAAGGTAAAATTCTGGTACTAATTACTTAAATAAAGTATTTTAAACTCAGAGGGATTTCTGAATGTAAAGTCAGTGGCTTCCTCAACTTGAGGCTCTGTAGGTAGGTTGGACTTCAGCTCCCATGGTGGTGCTAAAGCTCACCTTGTCACAAGGGCACCACCCTGGGAAAGGATGATGTACAAAGGCTACCTTGCTTCCTAGGTCATTTCATCCTGTTTTCACATAAAGAGAATTTATCAGCAAATGAACATTAAATACATTTGCACCAAAATCACAACAGTAAAGACACAGGAGCCACCCTATGGACTGGTCTCCTTCATACAGAAATCTTTCTCATTTCAGTGTAAGAAAAAAGTGATTGTGTGTGTGTGTGTGTGTGTGTGTAAATAACCCCCAGCTTTCCAAGTCTTGTCAACTGACCAGAGACCTGGCCAGAGCCAGAGTCCAGACTTGAGAGCAGAAGTGACTCGCTAGGCCGTTAAGCTTGGACAGCTGAGTGGGGGGGCGGCGCGGGGAGAGACAGAGAAAGAAAGAAGAAATACAAGGGAAAGGTGGCTTGGGCATGAGAAGCAAGGCTGACATTTTTCCAGCCACCCTCGTCGGGTGGGAAGATGCGCCGTGAGGGAGAAGACGAAAAAAGGAGGAAGCCAGCGGGAAGCCCTCCCCCTCCGCTCATTTCTCCTTCGCGCGGGAGGGAGGGAGGCAGGGTGGTGCAGCGGGAGCACTTCCAGAGCTTCTAGGTGCCGGAGGAGTAGCGCTGGCTGCGGAGGGGAGAGCTGCAGGAAGAGCCGGGGAAGCAGCTCCTTCTGTGCTCCAGGCAACGCCGGCGTGGAAAGAGCCTCCTCCCGCTTCCTAGCGTTTGCAGTCGCCGCTAAGGTCCAAGCAGCCGCTCGCTTCGCTGAGTACAGCGGCGGCGGCGGCGGCAGCGGCAGCGACCGCGGCCGGGAAGGCTCCAGGGCTGAGCGCGGCGCCCCGCAGGCGGAGTGGGCGGGCTGCGTTGGGCCAGTGTGTGCCCGGCGCGCGCCAGAGGTCCTGCACAGCTGCCGCCGCCGCCTGGATGCCAGAGGCTCCCCGGGAGCCGGCGGCCAAGGGCACTCAGCGGCAGCTGGAGGAGGAAGAAGACGGACTGGGGGAAGAAGAGGGCGACGATCCCGTGCGCGGAGCGGGGCCTTTCCAGCCCGCTCGCCCTGGCCATGGCCTCCAACTTTAACGACATAGTCAAGCAAGGCTACGTGAAAATCCGCAGCAGGAAGCTCGGGGTGAGTGAGAGGAGAGGCGCGCGCTTTGTTCTCCCTCGCTGAGGGCTGTCAGCTCCTGGCTGGGCGGTGGAGGTGGAAGGAGGGCAGTCTTTGGGCTAGGGGATGTTGTTCCTGGCTTGGCAAGCATCGGAGGGGTCAAGCTGGCCAGGTGCGGGTGAGGACTCGCTTTTGGCTCCGTTCCCCGACCACTTGCCTCTGGCTGCTGCTCTTGACTTTGGCGTGCCTGCCTGCCTGCGTACCGGGAAGGCAGGGTACCGTATTGGCGTCTTGGGAGGCGTGTGTGCAGGGCAGCCCGCTTCCAGTCTGTGTTTACTCGGGAGTAAGCCACATGGATGTCAGTTTGAATTAGTCTCAACTAAGTGTGGATAGGACTGCGGCTTGTTTCCGCCGGCACAGACGCCGCTGGCTGTGCTTTGGGGAGAATTCTGAATGAATTCATCCGGAAAAATTTCCCCTTCCCACAACCTGGTTTGGGGCTCACGGTTTTGCGTGTAATTAATAACCCTCGCTAGACGCATAATTTTGCGTGGCAAGCTTGAGTGGAATCGGACATATATTTAAACTTCCTTTTCCTCAAAAAAAAAAAAAAAAAAGCCCCCCTTTATAAAGCTGCAATCTTAACTAGTTGACCAGTGAAAAAATCCCACTGAAGCTAATAGGATTTCAGGATAAAGATTTATAGGACCTTGCAGTTAAATGTTATGATTCTCTCCTTTCCTTCGCAAATTGTAGGCAGAGAGCCTCCCCTTCTTTAAATGGATGAGGAACGCGTGTTTTCCTTAAAGTGTGTTTTTCTCTCCAGGTTCAGATAGGAGCGATTAACAGGTTGGAGTGTGACTGGGTCAAAGGTCAGGGTGCTGTAAACTTTGTGCACAAAAATTTCCTCCTCTACATCCAGCCAACAGGAGAAAGCTTGACAGTGCTGTGGTTTCAACCTGAAATGCTGTTGTGAGAAGGCAGACGGGAGAGGTGGGGGACAGGAAGAGAAAAATGCATAAAGGTGTCTCCTGGGTGGAGCAGTGTAATATTGATAGGACAACGTGGGGGGGGGGGGAGCCCAGTTAGCTAAGATTCTCAGCAGGTGGCAGCACCTGCCTGACCTTGGAAGATAAGCAGGGTTGAACCTAGGTATGCTTTGGATGGGAATCCACCAGGCAATTCCTGGGCTGGAAATTAGAAAATTAAACAAGAACAAGAACACTGCCAAAAAATTACTGTACCTGGATGTAGTTAGCGGGAGTAGAATGCAACTTAAAGGCTTACTCAGATAGTTAAGGCACATGGCTCAACATCCTTGAATATGCAGACTCAATGCACAGGGCAGATGGACTAGTGAATTGGCAGGTGGCAGTTGCTTTCTCTTTACTCCAACTGAAAGATTGTACAGTTTGCAAAGGGAAGATTTATGATTTTAAACAAAACATTACTGTCACCTAGAATGATGATAAGTCATGAAAGGGGACTCACCTAATTTTTGGCACTATCATATGCTTCAGAATTTGGCTGGCTATCAGGAGTCAAAAGGGGCTGTAGCTCTTACTGAATCCTATCATTATACTTGCCTAGAATAGAAAGTTATTTAGGAATTTGTTAGGAAAAATGGCTGTTCTGGGAGTATTTGACAGGTTGAAGGCAAAATACTGTACTGTACAAACTCACGTATAACCAGATAGAGATATCTGCTCTTGTTCCACATTATGAGGATGTTATCTGGCTGCAAGTCAAATAAATGTTCATTTAATTACTGTAATCTGACCAATAACTAGGGTTTTTTTTAATGATAAGAGGTACAGTACAATCAGTACTATTTTCAATTAAGAAAGCTTTATGATTCCTGGGAAACTGTTGCTTGCTTTGTGTAGTAATTTGCTACTGGCTGTGAATTGAATAGTCAACACCTTACTGGTCAAACAATACCCAAACAAGGTTGTCTCCAGTCAGTTGCTCTATACATAATTGGAAAAGTATGTACAAAAAAGCTGCTGATTATCATGATTTTTTTTTTATGATAATTTTGGGTTGTTCTTTGCTTGGAAAGGGCATTCTTTTGCAAATGGCAACTTGTTAGATTCTTTTACATCCTTAAACCCCCTCATGTCTTTAATGTGTAGAGGGTAACCAGCATTATTAAAGAGTCTTCTAAAATGCTACCTCCTGCTTATTAGGCTAACAAGTTTTGAACATAGGCCATAACTATTAAAACTGATTCTTCCTTTGTATTTTTTTTAATCTGAAGAATAATGTTAGGTTGCCATAAAAACAAAACAAATAGTTATGTATATACATCCATATCCTTCGTACTGTTCTCTTTTGGAACAAGCAGCATTATGCAAAGGGCAGAAAAGGAGTAAGAAATAGTTAGCCAAAGAATTAAGACATCATGAAAGAAAAAGAAAAGGAAATCTAGTCAATTCTAGTTTACTTAACAGCTTTTATTATACCATTCCATACTATTTGTTTTTGCAAACCATCCCTGCTGTCACTAGATCCATATACTGCTTAATATATTTTCTTCTTTAAACTTCTAATCTTTCTCTTTTTTCATGATCTCATCAGCTTCATCCAACCATAACTATCTTGGTTATCCTTTCGTCTTGATCCATTTGGGCTCCCTTTGTTTATTTGTTTTCTGGTTCAGGCTTCATTCATTCTCTCTATGTGAACAAAGTGCCTCTATCCACATTCATTTAGTACCTAGTCATTCTTGACCCTACCTCTGCTTTCTATGAAAGTTTTTTAATTTGAGGATGTAACTATATCATTTTTTTAAAATCTCACATAAAAATTGATGTAAGTCTTGGTTAAACACCTTAATTTGTAGGCAAAAAAAATTAAATATTTGTTTACAGATATTCCTATACTAATATATTTGAATTGTTTTAAGCAGGTAAGATATTAAGATATTTTGTATTTGAAAGGTAATCCCCTAGGTCTTCTCTATCTAATCTGGTTTATTATCTAACCTGGTCTATCTAACCTGATTTTTTGAGCATGTAGATTAGCAAAGAATATTATTCTTCAACATTGGAATGATAGTACAATCTAAAATTGGCAATGTAGGATTTCCACTAAGTCCAGTAATGACTTAGGAATTATTTAGGAAGTGTCTTTGCCATGCTCCATTCATACAGTATATTCTTTCCTTGCTCCTGTGACTTAGCATGGAAAATGACTCATGTCAAATATTTCTCCACCCCTACTCCATTGATACAGAGCAGTGGTGTGTAAACTGAAGCCTTCCAGATTTTTGCTCAATTCATGCGGTCCCGTTCCATGCAAGCTGGGGTTGATAGTAGTTGGTCTAAAACAAAAACAACAAAACAACTGACCAGCACCAGATTGCTTATCAATGATTCAGTTTCAAGAAGTTAAAGATAAAATTTCCATTATGGTCTAAAGCTCCATTCTTTGATATAAATGATAAATATTTTCATTTTAAGTGATTTATGTAAATTTTAAGTATTTAATAATAATGGCTGTAATGATACAAAAAGTTGCTCAGTTCCTTTTGAAAAACAGCTGCTAAATGGATTTATGCCACAAGATTTGGTGTACAGAATCAATAATTTTGCTAAGAATTGCCATGTATATTGTATTTTATTTATTTATTTATCAAATTTTTATCACCACCCATCTCCCCCCTGAGGAGGGACTCTGGGCAATTTACAATAAAAATAAAATTTAATATTCAATCCAACCTATAAATAATACATTACATATAAATATAAATAGAAGATAAAAATATAAAATGCAATAAAATCCAGATGGCAGTGAAGTTCTACTTCAGTCCGTGAATATATAAGGGGCCATTCTAGGATACCAGCCATCCCCAAGAATGACTATTCCCCTTCCCACCCCACCCAATGGCAAAACTAGGTCTTCAGTTTTTTACGGAAGTCCAGGAGAGACGGAGTTTGCCTCACCTCCGAGGGAAGTATGTTCCAGAGGGCAGAAGCTGTTGCAGAGAAGACCCACTTCCTGGGCCCCGCCAGATAGAATTCGCTTACAGGCGGGATGCCCTCTCTGCATGACTGGGTGGGGCAGGTCGATGTAATGGAGATGAGACGGTCCCTTGTATATCAGAGAACTCGAGTCAGAACATGTTTAATAATCCCAACTATCAGCATTTATTGGCCTGTGGTACCTTGCATTTTTTATTGTTCATGTTGATCTGTGGAACACTCTTGGCTGAATGGACTTGCCCTGATAAAATTACTGAGCTAAGCGATCCTTTCTCTAGTACAAGGTTTCTCAACCAGGGTTCCGTGAAGCCCTAGGGTTCTGCGAGAGGTCACTAGGGGTTCCCTGGGAGATCATGATTTATTTAAAAAAATTATTTCAAATTTCGGCAACTTCACATTAAGTGGTAAGTTTCATTCTTTATTTTTAGTTTAAGAACACTGCTAATGCATATATACAAGCCTACACATGAAATGAATATAATAATTTTGTAACTTCTGGCCTATATTTGAGCCTGAATATGCAGGGGTTGCATGAGGCCTGAAAAATATTTTAAGGTTTCTTCCAAGGTCAAAAGGTTGAGAAAGGGAGCTCTAGTATCTCCCAAATTTGTTATAATCTTTATTATTACACCATGACAAAGTATCCTCTGATTTCAGGCCTCAAGGTACTTCTGGAAATGCATGTGCTTTGATAGTTTAATTAAACATTCTCTATTTGGGGAATTGAAGTATAATGTCAGATGTTTTTATTTCTGCTCTAGTAGGTATGTTCAGTGAAGCAGACATTTCTGTTAGATAAAATTTATACTATTTTCATGCTCTGCATGAGGAGGAGAGTTAGTTGTATAGTTAAAATTGTTATCTCAAGGGATTATATGTATTTCATATATTAATGTGAATGTGCTCCCCTTCAAGAAAGGTAAAGGAGAGGCCATGGGAAATTTCCAATTTGTTCTGTAAGTGGCTAAAAGCTTATCGTAGTAGTAGTGTATATTATCTCTGTCTTGGGTGTACTTTTCTTTGCAGAAAGGGAATTCAAGGCTAAGGCAAGTATAATCACAAACTGCCCTTTGAAACATGTTATCTTGACATGTCCTTTACTGTATTTGTTACGGGATTTCTGTTTTTTGTTTAAGATAGCAACTTAAATCTTTTGGAAGCTGTGTTCCAAAAGGGGGGAAGAAGTGCTAAAACCATAGTCAGGCCATATGATACAAGGCCAGGCAGTTGCATTACAGAAATTATTTCCTTTTTTTCCTTTTAGTTGCCAGAAAGGCAGCATTGGATGTGAGAACTCTTTCTTGCATGCAGGGTTGGGGGAAGATGCCAAGTGAGATGAATTTCTATGTCTTCCTGAAGGTGGCAGCATGAATTATAAGGTGCTACCGCAAAAGGCAGGAGGCAAAGCCAGAGCATGAAAAACCAGAGGATTTGGGGGAGAAAAAGTTTATTTGCCACATGCTAATAATGAAATACTACTACTACTACTACTAAAAATAGCTACTTGCATAAAAGCTTTCAGTACTGGAAGCATTTATATTAAAATTGAAGATTTATATATGCAAGTACTATTGTAAATATATGTTATTGAACCTTTAATCAAGTGTTTATATTTAATAGGTGTACACTACTAATTTTAAGCCAATTTTACAACTGGGTAAATGTCCTGTTTAGAAGTGGGCTATATTCACTGTTAAGGTAAGCTAATTGAATCACCAATATAGCTGCTTATGTTGGTGTTATTGCAAGTCATCTTAATGCCATGATGGACTATAAAATATTTGCCCCCACCTTAAATATCTATTCTCCAATGAAAAATGGCTGTGATTTTGGGCATTACTTTTATTTCCAGTGTATAATGTCTTTACAAGCAAGAAAGCAAGTACCATTGATTTGACTTCCAAATCAATCCATTTATATTTGAAGCTGGCTGATTAGTTCCAATGTCATCTTAAGTAGAAAAGAAGAAAAGTCATTCTTTTTTTTTTTCCTCCTCCTGAATATGCTGTAATGTGTAAAGTGGGATCTCTTTGAATATGATTTGCAGGTGAGATTGCACATCATTTAATAGAAGCAAGTAAAGTAGTATTTGCTTTCTCTTCCCTTTCAATAGAATAAGTTGATTGACTGATTATGTGTCATCAAGTTGGTGTTAATGTTTAGTGACCACAGGAATAGATTTTCTCAAGCAGGATAAGAACTGACTCTAAAATAGCTTGAATTTAAGTAAGAATTATCTGGTTGCCATACTGGTTTACAGTAGATCCCCAGCTGTAACAATTGAGATGACTCCAGGACCTGTCTTGTATATAAAGCCAAATTATTTGTAATTCAACATAGTATTTTCTACTGTGATTGGGATAAGTTATCTGGGATCTTGACACATAATCAACTACAGTATCTAATCTGGAGATGTTAGTGATCAACAATTTTTGGGGGGGGTTGCAACTTGGGCATAGGAACCATCACATCTCATTCTTTCCCATCATATGCTCATTAATTTGGAGTCAATTTAGCTTGGTGTTTTGGGGTTATGCACTTACATCCAGTAATGTAAGTGAGCAAGTAGATGTTGGTATAATTAATAACTGTGTGTATTGATTGCAATAAACAAACATCTACTGCCAAATTCTGTCTTACTAGGATGTACTTTTTCACACAGAGACTTAATTCTTACATGGTAGTAAGTTATAGTGTTGTTAACTGTAGTTTCTTGAATAAATCACAATTGTCTAAATGTACATTTCATAAAATTGGAGGAAGAAAAATCAATAACCTGCACTATGCTTATGACACTACTCTGATAGCTGAAAATGCAAATATTCTGGAAGCTCTAGCAATGAAAGTCAAGAACATAGTGAAAAAAATGGGGCTAAAATTAAATATAAAAATCAAACAATAATAGGTAGAGCAACCAGCTTTAGAACTGACAATGAGATAGTGAAGTGGTAAATAGCATTTACCTTTTAGGACTGACTATCAACAGTAAAGGAAGGAAGCAACAGTCAAAAAATATGCCACAAACTAGCACTTGATCAGATAGCAATTAAGGCCTTAGAAAAGATAATTCAAATGCATGACCTGTCTGTACTTAAAAAGACCAGAATCATTCAGGCAGTGATTTTCCCTGTGACACTCTATGAAAGTGAAAGTTGGACTTTAAAGAAGCTGGAGAGAAAGAGTATTGATGCTTTTCAACTTTGGTATGAGAGAGGTGCCTGAGAATACCATGGATAGCCAAAGAAACAAGCAAATGGATCACTGAATAAGTCAATGAAGAGTTCAGTCAAGGTCCAAATGACCAAACTTACCATATTTTGGAGACATTACGTGAACACCTACCTCTCTCTGGAGAAGTCTATGATATTGGGAAAGGTGGAAGGAAAGAGATGATGATCAGCAGCATGGTGAATGGAAGCAATTACAATGATGATGAGTACACCACTGGAAGATCTGAAGTGTAAAGTTAGGGGCAGATTGTCCTGGGGAAGGTCTGTCTGTGTGGTTACTAAGAGTCAATACTGCTTTGATGGCACATAATCATCTATCACATTTCATACTAATATGTAACCAGGATAGACAGTGTACAATCCTCATGCAGCCTGTAGCAACCTCTTTGTGGCTACCCTACATCCTGAAACAATATTGCTGAATTTCAGTAGAAAAAAACGATTGTCTAGGGGTGTGATCCTCCCTCCAAAAAAAAAAAAAAAGATATAAACAGGATGAAGGGCTTCTGAAAGACAAAACATTTCCATTTCGAATTTTAGCGCCCAAAAACATTACCTGAAGTTGTGCCATGAAAATTGGCCTTTTGCAGCCCAATCATAGTGTGTGAAGTCAGTCATGAGGTGAATTGAGCATAGTCACTATATAGATGGAACACAAGTTAGCTGACTGCATAGCTAACT
The DNA here is from genome assembly GCF_035149785.1 of Candoia aspera. Lineage (NCBI taxonomy): Eukaryota > Metazoa > Chordata > Lepidosauria > Squamata > Candoiidae > Candoia > Candoia aspera. The sequence goes on along the minus strand of NC_086155.1, from coordinate 152,426,839 downwards.
TGTTTTCCATGGGTGCAGTCATTTATGCATATAAAGGCAGAAGAAGTTGCAAGGACGTAGTAACATGCCTTCCCAGTTGTAAATGAGTCCAACATCGAACCAGACAGTTAAATGAAAATATATGTCAGAGAAGGTGTAGCATTAATGTAGTTCTGAGTTAAATTGTCTTGGTAATTTGCAATATGGCTTTGCTTAAAGACAGACCTTGTAATGTCTTTGTACCAGTGCCTTGAGCATGAATTAAATTACTGTCAAGCAAGAAATTTATTTTTATCATCCAAGTGTTCTATGTCCAAACAATATATAACACTATATTGACAGATAAATCAGTGATTTTGATTGTAATGTCATGTACCATTTATGGACACAAATATTATATGCAGTTAATAATACAGATATCTCTTAACACATGAAGAGTAATATTTTACTGCCATTTGGTAATTTTTAAATACTTTACTGTTGCTTCAGTTTCTGAGATACTGGCATGTTTACATGTCAATCATGTGATTTTATTTAAAACACTGTTTCAGAATTCTGACCGTGTGTGTGTGTGTGTACACATACCTACATGTTCAAACTTCGTATGATTTGCAAAGTTTCAATCAGCATTTACGTGTTAGTGTTTTTAAATGGTTGGTTATATAACTTAACTGGTATTCCCAAGGTTGAATTTTAATACAATACATGTGTAAGCAAGTGCTATAATGTTTTAAGAAACAACAGTATTTGCTGACTAATAACTAATAGCTTCAGCTGTTGATGAAATTATTAACATTTTTTGTAAATACATTTTCATTCCTGCTATAGGAACTTAATATCAATAATTGGTTAATTTTCACTCCAATTGTTCCATTCTTGTTTTTTTTTTAAAAAATACAGCTGAGGAATGTTTTTCTCTGTGGTGAAAGCACAGCTGAAGATTATATGGTGCCAAGCAGTCACAATATGTTTGAACCCTGCCCTAGATGGACCCAATCTTAGAGCAAATGTTCTATTTATCTTGGCAAGCGATATATCGAACTATGATTGGTTTATTATTATTATTGTTCAACAATCTGCTGTTACAGATGGTAGCTACTGCATTATGAGTATTATGAGATTGTAGTGTCAGGCCTTTGGAGCTGCCCATCAGTTACATAAAACTTCTCACATATCAATAGGATTTCAGCAATATCACATTATGACAGTATTACTGTTCCAACATCTGTTCTTTTCTCAGGAAAATAATAACCAGTGTTAAATAGACGTCCCTCTCCAATGTATCAACATTAATTATGCTTGTGTGCTTTAATCAAAAACTGTGGCTTTTGTTAGCATAGTTTGCTAGCCTTTTCAGGGTGGATATTAAGCTCTTACAGCTAGAAATGGAAATACAAGTACTACAGATTTATAAAATATTTCACATAAGAGGTACATAAGTTCAGAATTCATGATCCTACTAAGACATTTACTTCTATTACTTATTTACTTCACATACTCCATTTACTTAATTAAATCCAGGTTTGCAGCATATAGTTAAATCTGAATGTTCATGATTTGAAACTAGTTTGTGGTTTTGGTTTGGATGGCAATAATTGTATTTTGTCAGTTTGGAGGATAATGGTAAAATAAGGTTTGCCAGAAGCCGGGAAACGGAATGTTCTATGACAGTGAGGAGACAAAACATGAGCCCAAGGAGTTAACTAATAGAAGGAATTTGTGCATTGCTTTAAGCCATGATTCATTTAACTGTAGTTTACTGACTACACTATAATGAGCTGTACTCACACACTGTCAACCCCCAAACCATAATTTACTGATCACAATGGCTGGGTTTACACAGTTCTCAAGCCAAAATGAAACAAATTGCGTTATGTCTTAATGTAATGCATGAACCGATGGAGGCACTTACTTCTTTTAGCTTTCTACCAAAACAGTGAGACTGGTATCAGATGGTTTACTGTCAGATTTTGATGTATGATCTTGAGGACACCAGGGACTGAAAACAAGAGAACTTGAGATTTTAAGTAACCCAGTTTTTAGTTGTTATAATTCATGCTTAGTAATATTGATCATAGTACACAGCCTAGTGTGAAAGTTTCATGTGAAACCCTTCTCCAGGTTTTGTGCTGTAAAGCTAGCCATTTTGAGTGAACTAATTTACAAAAAGTATATTTTATGAGAAATATAAATTGGAATTAATAACATCTGATAACGGTACAGTATATTCAGACCTTCATTCATTATTGTTTCTTCTGGCTGAAAGAAATTCTTCAACTAGTTCACAGTATCACAGTGCAGTTTCTTTGGGACCATTGCCCAATCAAAAGAAAATCAATTAAGCCTTAAATTAAATGGATTAAATAGTAAATTAATTAGAAGTCTTGGTTATTTTGAAATGTTTTAGTTTAAATTACTTAAATAGTGTAAGTTTCTACTTGTTCACAGTAGCAAGAATCATCCCTTGGAACTAGATTTTTTCTGTTGCTGCTGCTATTGTATTGGAAAGGTCTGTTAAAAACTTTTCACAGACTAGAGATGTTCAGATTATTTGTACTCTGTTTATATCAAAGGCATATTATGTGCATGCATGATTTTAAATCAACATTATTGATGTCTCAGAATTGTACAATGCAGAATATGATGTAATTGAGCTTAGAAAATATTTTTGCCTGAATAATGCTTTAGCCAAACCCATAAAAGAAAGATAGCTACCTGTTTGCATTTTTTCTATTATGCATTTGATCTTCTGATATCTTTCCTTACTGTTTGTAATAGATCTAGGGGGCTGCAGGTTGATTGATGACTCTTAAGTTAGTAGCCTACTGGTTAGTTGGCTGTAACTCTTTCATAACTAAGTCACTACCTTCTTGTTATTACAGACAAGGTGGGATTTAACAGGGTGGGAGGTGGAAGACGGGATTCAGAAATAACCTTGTTCCCTATAGAGTCTTGTTGGGCTAAACAGGACTAAAAGCAGCAGAGGACTTTAGAAACACATGTTTTCTGACTGGGCCTGGGTTTGAGAACTGAATCCAGTAAATTAAAGTAGACAGGAAAATAACATAGAGTCAAATGTACCAGTGAAATTTTATTTCTTTTCAGCGCTGCTTAGCTCACTTTGGGTACTGCTAGACCTGTTTCTATTCTCTGTACCTCTCTTTCTTTGACTGTTTTCAGACTTTCTTTACAGGTAAATGATTGCTACATTTCTTATTTATTTATTTGATGCTGCCTGACTCCAAACAACAGAACTCAGGTTCTAATCTATCAGCTAATCTATTTTTTTTCCAAATCCTTATTTTGTTGCCTTTATTTAAATAAAAATCCTTTATTTTTTATTGCTCCAGTGTTTGGTTTGTATTATCACACGCATTCCAAAACTGTTTGGACCTGGTAATCTTGATTAAAAGGAAACAATATAGCTATTTATTAAAACACTTATTCCTGGCAAAAAGGGGTTGTTTTTTCCCATCCTGATTCCAAATAAGGAGGGCCATCTCACTGTTCAAAAACAACAACTTTGTTCAAGAGTTCCACCCAGACACATATCCCAGAACTCAGGTAGAAAAGATGGGAAGGTGGGGAGAGTCTGGCAGGCTTGCACTGATGATTGTGAAATACACACAAAGGATATACACACAATATAGCAGGAGAACACTATAGCATTGTTCTCCTGCTATATTGTTGAAGTATATCCTTTGTTAAGCAGCAGTTTAAAAAATCATACAGATGATGGAATAATAGTTTATATGAAACCAGGAACTACGATAATTGAAAAAAGAAGACTTTAAAAATTGTTAATTTTGTAACTTTGATAAATCTCTGTTTTCTGTGGTTTACATTCCAGTGAAAGAGATTTATTTTGCTTTCTGAAATAGGCAAGTTTAGGCCTGTTTCTAGGTTGCATTACAGTATGTCAAGTAAATTAGTGATTACAGGTGAAAGGATCTGTAGGAGGAAAGGGTTAACAAAGAAAAACATTAGAACTTTAAATTCCTAGGGGGATTTCTAAGACTGCAGAGATTTTGAGTCATTCATGTCCCCTATTCCACTTCTGCAACTTCTCAGTAGCAAGAGAATTTTAATGCTGTGACAACTTGCCTGGCCTTGCCTTCTGTAAAATGTAAAAAGGTGGGAAGATGGCAAACCAACATTAAACCATTTTTTTGATCATGAGAGAACTCAAAATTAAAAAGCCACAAAAGCAGCACCTTTATAAGGACACCCATTTGTAACAAAGAGCTTGTTCTTGAATTTCTTAAATGCTTTCCTAGGCAAAATAGTTAATTATCACAAATAGAGGTGAACAATGGTTGCTGATGCTAAACCCTTTGCTATATCAACTGCATTCCTAAGAAGCATGTGAGATAACTGCAAAAATGCAATTTGGATTATGTCTTGTAGAAAATACGGCAAAGTGCTATTGACTTACAGCAAGGGACCTGCGCAAATATGCCAGGAGGCAAACATACAAACATTTGTTTTATAAAAACCAAATTGGTCTAAATATCAATCCCAGCAGCAAGAATTTTATGTGATGTACACAGGTATTTTACTGATGGACAATATCTTAAATTATCAGTCAAAACCATACCTAACATACCTACAAGTTATAAAGCAGAGATGATGTTTCTTGGCATAATCTTGTTGTTAAATAGCTAGAACGTTGTGTTCTCCAGATTATATAGCCATGCTGGACATCAGAAAACTCAAAAAACAAAATTCCACACAGGATTTTATTACCTTTATTATGCTAAACTGTATTAGCTGCAAGCTTTGAAGTTGATCATACAGAGGATATTAGGAATGCAACTGATAAAGCCATAGTGTGGCTATTGGTTATCCACAATTTTTTCCTCATCTTTTTCTGATTTTTCACCAAGGTAATACAAGTCTTGAAGGTTTACTTTCAATGCCATGCCAGCTGACTATTGCCAATCCCTAATAAATTATAGACATTGGCAGACTATTTGCCCTAGACAGACTTGATGCACCGCCTTCAGGCACTGATGGCAGACAATGAAAGACTCCCTACCATGAACACCTCTGCCTCTGTGACTTCGAAGCTGTAGACTAAAGGATGTGTGACAAGCTCTACTATACTGTGCTTTATAGGAACTTACATGCTGCATTAATTAGAGACTTCATAAAAGATCTGCCAAGAAAATATAATTGAAATACCTCTTTTCTACTAGCAGTCCATAGGACCATTGTCACCTACAATGTGGCCAAATATTGTCTAACAGCTATGAGAACACAGCCGTGAATATTATTTATATGACCACCCATCTCATATATATGACTCTGCATGGCTAACAATTAAAGCAAATTAAAACACAACCAATAATTAAAAACATAAATAACACAGCATAAAATAGCAGCTGAGAACAATTGCAGTACCTCACAATATCTCACGAAAACCAAGAAGTGGGCTCGCTAACACTATCAGGGCCCCAGGCTTGATGAAAAAGCCAGGTTTTTAATGCCTTGTGAAAGTCCATTGGGGGTGGGGCAGGGTTGATGATGATGTTCAAACACAGTGTTATCCAACAAAGTTGGAATTTTGTTAAAAGATTCCTTCCTTCCTTTGAATACTCTATCTTTCTGAATCCTCTCTTCCCATTATATTTATGAATTATAAAGGATCTTGCATCTATATGCTGTCCTGAGACCATAATAAAGTTGCTTTGCTTTGCTTGCTTTTTTTGGTTTTTAACTATTTAACCTGATAAAGAATTTTAAGAAACTCAAAAACACTGAGTTGAAATGCAAAATCCTGTGCCTGTTATAATATCTTTTAATTATTTGGATAATAACCTGGTAGTTGGTAAAACCCTTACACAGATTCTCCAGCTGCAAGTACATGGCTATTTTGAATGTGTAATTAATGAAGTTTTATTCACAGTTGCAACTGCTGCTGAGTGTGGCACTTCAAACTTGCATGCATGTATTAATATTCATATCTCCAGTTAGCATTTAAAAAATAAAATAAAATCTCAGGGTTGCCAATCTAAGCTGGCTCTTCCTCCCACCATCATGTAGTTTACTCAAAAGCAATAATAAGGTAGTTTAAAGGAATCCAAGTTACTTAATTTCTCCCAAAATAAAAATAGTTGAATATAGTTCACCATTTAATTACTGTCAAGAAAAAAAGAAAATCTGAACAGCAAATAATTGTAGAGACCAAGTTTTTACAGATTTGAAATAGAACATACTTTGATGGGGAGAAGTATATATTTTTATGTTGCCAGGATACAGACATCCGAATTTAAGCAGATGTGCTGTTCTGGTGATATCATAGGAAATTGCCTCTAAGCTAACTGCTGTTACAGTAGAAAAAAATGAAGTTGTTCATCATGTATAATTCTTTTTTGAGTTAGACATGAACTATGCAATATATTTATACTGATAATCTATAGGAAATGAGACTTTAATATATGAATCACATGGCCAATATCAAATTAGTGCAATAATTTTGTCTTGTGTCCCTGCTCATTCTGAAAACAGATTTTGTTACTTGTTGCAGGATTAGCATTCTCAAAATTACCTCATCAGAAATAAAAATTTGCTCATCTCCAAATGCACAGGTCCAGAATGCTTTTATTTTTCTCTGAAATTTCATATTCAATTCCGAATACAATTTTGCACACTTCCTTTTTAATTAAGCAGACAATCTCAAAAGTAAATATGGAAGTTCTGGATCACAACTTGAGGTCTTGAAGCAGCAAACAGCATCCCAAAATGTTGGATGCAGCTCCTGGAGATTGCCAAAAAATGGTTATCAAACTGTGATGGAAGGGAAAATTATTAGAGGATTGGAGTGTAAACATACTATGTTTAATTGTAATTAAAATGAAATCACTTTGAAGGTGATCCAAACCTATCATTTACAGGCTACCTTAGCTAGAAGAAATTATGCACCCCTGCTCTGAGTAACTACAACAAAGCCTAGGAAGCTGGACAAAGTCTGGGACTACAGCAGGATTGTAGCACAGATACAGAGATTATTATTATTGTATATAAAAATTCCAAGTTCGGTTCCTGGTTTCTCCTAGTTGAAAGATTCTGATCTAAAGCTTGAGGGGTCCTTATAGAAACCAGCATTCTGCCTCATTGCCTTCTTTATCCATGAACAAGAGCCAGTATCTAAAGCTGCCTTTGTTTGGTAACACTTGCTGTATTTGAATGTGTAGACAAGGAGATTGTTAATACTTAGCATGTATATTTATAAGCATTTTCCAAGTACAGTAGTTAAAATTGCATCATATATGGCCTCAGTCATATTTTGAGGAAATTAGTTTTCTCAATCTAATTTATTGTATCTAGTATAATAGCCAAAAAGCATATTTTGAAGTGGAAAAATGTATTCAGATTAAAACATGATAGTCTTTTCTAGAAAAATATGAGATGGGTATTTTTGTTTAATTGGAAGAATCATAATTGTCCAGTATTTGAGGGGATGGTTACTTAAAAATATGGATTCTTAATGCTTATTTACACTAGCAGAGGGATCCCCAAACTTCTTGGTATCATACTCCTTTTTTATTTTTTTAGATACCCTCACCTCCCCACCCTCCATCCATTAAATCCATCCATTATTTTACACATGCCTTCACTCAGTCTTCCATAATCTTCCATCTTCCCATCAATCCACCCAGGCCCAGTCTTCACACTGCTTCACCCATTCCCACTAATCTTCCCAGTCTGTTAGATCTTCATTTGAATATTACTTTAATGTAGTTACACTGATAATTTTTCTATTTTTTAAAGTCGTATTACATTCCCCCTCCATATTTATTAATTACTGTAAGTAATATATTCTTAAATTTGCATTTCTGCAATTGCAGAAGTAAAAATTAAGTGAAAGACATTCAGTTTATTCCTCTGTTGTACAGATAATATTTCAAAACTGCATATGATATTTGATTTCTCTTCTTATCTAATAATTACACCAATACACAGCAGTGTGTGGCAATAGATTGTAGGATAAACAGAGTTGATGCTGAGGTACATTAATTAATATGTGCTGAATAAGCATAAATTTTATTTGGGGAAAAAAACCATAAGAAATTAAAGGTGTTCCAGTGTAGGTTCAAATTTAGTTTGCTGAGAGGATTTTTAGGCATCAGATAGATACACTGTATGGAATTAGATATGAAGTGAAAAAGAAATCAAGTATTGCCCTCAATGAGAATCAAGGCAGCAAGTATTGGAGAAGGAGGAGAGTTGTATTCTGTTACATATTTTAATGTATATGTGCATGTGTGCACACACTCATATACAGAGACACACAGAGTAAGAGCCAGTGTGGTGTAGTGGTTAAGATGCTGGACTAGAAGTGAGGAGGCCTGGGTTCTAGTTTTCTCTTGGGCTCAGAAGCTGGTTGAAGTTTGGGTCTGTCACACTCTCTCAGCCCTCGACTGGAAAATTGAAAAACCTCAGTGTTCTTCAGTAAAGAGAACTTTATCCTGCAGTGGATTGATTTTTGGCTGATAAAAGTAACAACACACACATATATGTACATACATACATTCTGTATATATTTAGAGGAACATATACAGAAACCAGCATATATATAGTTGGAGGCTTTCCATCTCAGATAGATTTGCAATGTTGGATTCTTGGTTTCTGAACCATTCTTCTATTTAAAAAAAGTAGTTTTGATGTGTATCCTGCTGGGATATGAAGTAAGGTAAAAAGATGCTGTGTGATAAAGAGTTTAAATACCTTCAGGGAACTAACCATCTGGGACATGTCTGAAAATGTGACTAAAACATCCTTAAAATACCAACTGGAGCCTCATTGAAAGAAAGTAAGTCCAGGAAAGTAACTAAAGGCAAACTGGAACACAATAGGAATGAAGGATTATATCCTGAACTCAGGGCAGAAGCTTCCAGCATGGAAAATACATGTTTTATTTTTAAAAAGTAATTTCTCTGCCACTCATTTTTTTTTAAAAATCCAAGATATTTTACGGTAACCTATAATATATAAATCCTCACAGTGATAATCAACAAAACAGTTGTTGAAATGCACCCAAAGATTGCTTAAAGACTTCTGACTTCTCTTTTTAACACTTCTGTAGATTCTGAGTTGCTTCATTTTAAATCACTTGCTGGATTAACAGAGTAGCACAGGGCTTACTTATCAAGAGAACTGATATTGTAAGTGACATCCTTGCCTTTTCCCAATTTCTGGCTGTTCTCCACTACAAAGGAAATACATACAGGTCCATTAGCTTGACTAACAAAATCAGGGCAAAATAAGTGGTCTTTCCAGATCAGAATATACATATTAATTTATTTTTTTTAAAAATAGATTTCTTGTGTTCATCAGTACACTACATGTAATTCCTTGTTGGTGGGATGCAGGCAACAATACGTTGGCTTACAAGGTAGTCTCTAGGTTAGCGATCTTAGCCTGCATAGAATAAAATCACGGTTGATGGAAATAAAGAAATTGCTTTGGAAGAGGATAAAGCACAGTAAACAAAGAGCCTCCTACAGTATGAATGGAATTTGAAAAATTGAATAAAATGGCAAAAAACTAAAGCAGGTAAATGAATGTTTGTACCTTCATAGAATGCTCACTAAAGATAGGAAAATGGATGGAGAAATTTTAAGACGTGTGAATGTTGACAGGAAGTGAGTAGGTAGCATGTGGTTTGTTGCAAAGTATGAGTTTATTAAAAAGAGCAGAAACATGTTTGTAAAAACATATTTCTGCCCACTTCATTATATAGAAGTGAGATTTGGGTATGTATGTAAAGTGAGAAGCACAAACTGCAGACAGACAGACAGATAAACACACACACGCACTGTTTGTGTGTGTGTGTGTAGTACTGTGCAAAAGTCTTAGGCCACCCTTAGATTTGTTGTTTTAGCAATGGTATAATGACTATATATAACTATTTCTCAGAGCCCAATCCTATGCATGTCTACTCAGAAGTAAGTCCCATTATATTCAATGGGTAGAGGTGTTTGTTTCCGGTGAGTAGGATAGGATTACACCTACTTCCTGCTGAATACAATGGGCTTACTTTTGAGTAAGGTAAATAACACCGTTTTCAAACACCTCTGTCAATGGGCTTACTCCCAGGTCTGTGTGGATAGGATTGCAGCCTCATTCTCTTTAGGCTAAGATGTTCTGAAAATTGTGTTTGTTTAAATTTTCACTGAAGGCCACAAGCACTCAGTTGTCCATCTCTCTCCAACTCCTCACATATTGTCTACGATTAGACCCAAAAATTTCAAACTTGGATTCATCACTCCATAATACTCCTTTCCACTGATCCTCATTTTACTCTTTGTGAGCTTTAGCGTATCTTAGTCTTTTCACCCTGTTCCCCTTCCGCAAAAGTATATATGTATGTATGTGTATACATGCATACATACATACAGTATTTCTGATTTTTTTTTCTGTGTTTGAATACTGCATACAAATTTCCTGTATTTTCTGGTTGTATTCTAATAAAGAGACTGAGGCTGCAATCCTATCCACACTTACCTGGGAGTAAGCCCCATTGATAGAGGTGTTTGAAAACGGTGTTATTTACCTTACTCAGAAGTAAGCCCATACAACCCCCATTGTATTCAGGAAGTAGGTGTAATCCTATCCTACTCACTGGAAACAAACACTTCACCCATTGAATATAATGGGACTTATTTCTGAGTAGACATGCATAGGATTGGGCTCTGAGTAATAATATATGGTCATTATACCATTGCTAAAACAACAAATCTAATGGTGGCCTAAGACTTTTGCACAGTACTTATATTCACTCACTCACTCACAAAAGTACTATTGTGGCATAAATTTCTATAATAAGTGTTTATCGAGTATTTTGATTCAGGAGATTTGCTCTGAAGGATTGTACAGGGTTATTTAAATGGAAGAACACCTTTTAACCACTTTTAAAATGAATTATCATGTTAAAATACCAGATTTCACAAACTGCCCTAGCCCAATTTGCCGTAATAAAAAGAAAGGAACAAAGAGAAATCTTTTACTTTAAGGAGAAAAAGTTTTGCAAAAGAGACGGTTCAGTGCAACGTGACCAACATTTTAGTTAGTCTGATCATCCACTGTGACTATTCTTACATTCTGTTTTGTTTTTCCTGCTTATTTTTGGTCCTGCAAGATATAATTCAGGAAGTCTTTTTGTAATAAGCTTTTGGAAAGCATCATTCTTCCTCTCCCCCATTCCACAAAATGTCGTTAACTGTCAGGCACAGTCCAAGAACGACCAAGAACCAGTCCAGCCAAACTTCAGTTCTTTATCTGCTAACGCCATGTAGACAGAATCTTGCCAGACTAAAGCTAGTCTACCTAACCTAAGGAGAAATAACCTGGGAAAATTGCGTAGAATGTTAGAATAAAATATTTCAAACACAAACGTCTCAGGAAAACTTAACTTTATTAATAATTTAACTATACCCATGGGCATCTGTTATTAAAACCCATGGTTTTTGTTTTTTTTCCAGATAGATAAGGAGATGCATGAAGAGAAAAAGGAAGCAAAAAATAAAAATGAAGAGATTATGATGGACTGGTGGCAGGCTTCCAGTTTTTGTACTGATTTTTTCTTCAAGCCACATCCACTGAAAACATTTGAGTTCTAAGTTTAAACTTTAAAAATTTAATTTTAATGACTCTTAAAATAATTGGAAGTAGATTATTTGTTTGACAGGAAAAAGACAAGACTGTTCATGAAAAGTGTTGTGTTAAAGTTCTGTCCATTTGACCTGAATAGAATTGAAGACAGAACTTTCTTCCTGCTGTACGTTGTTTGGTAGTCATTCTTACATCATAAGCATCAGGCAGTTTTGACAAAAGGGTCCTTCTTATTTTTATTTTTACTTTTTAAAGAGTAGCATGTGGGTGGTTATCCATGCTGTTTCGCCAAGCAACAGACATATGTGGCTGGCAGAGCAGGTTGCTGTAATGACTGGCATGCCCATCTCAATATAATTATATTTAAAAAGAATCCCTGTAATGTTGTGTGGCAAAGGATAATTTCTGGAGCTGCTGGCCTTCCCCTCCCCCTCGCTTACAAAGAGAAGAAGAATAAAATCCCATTCGGATGCCTCTTCGGTCAAGTACTGGCGCAAAGTAGGATGGAATTCTGCTAAAACAGGTTGTCTACCGCCGTCTGGTGATTCAAAGATGTAAACAAAAGTCCAGTGCTGTCCACTGGAGGGGGAAGAAGTGATACAGTTGGTGCCCTTTTCCATTTCCCCTTTATTCCCTCCATATCAAGTATCATCCAGAATGGGAAAGCGTTCACAGTTAGCAAAGGCCCTCTGAATTGGTGCAAAGATTTTACTGCCTGCCATACCTTTGTTTTCCAGCGTATCTTTGGGGAAATAGTAGTTAAGAGGGGCTGCCCCCAGTTCAGCATGCACTTCACCACTGCTGAGCTTTTTGTTGTTGTTGTTGAAAGGATATTGTCATTTTTAGCTGGTATTATGGAGCTAAAGATAAGGATTCTAAAACTCCAAAATCATCTAAATCAAAATGCAGCATCCAGACTGATTGGAGGAAGGAGAATGAACTGCCTTGGGGTTGTTGGAACAGTAACTTCAGCTAATTCATTATTCCATTGGACCTTGCAAACTTTAGTCTAGAAGAGGGTAGCAGAGGGTTGTCTCTGCATAGGCATGTGCATTATAAAACTAGACTTGCTGTCTTTTCACTTCTCTGAACTTTCTGAAGATGTAGATTAAAAAGGCACTTCCTTGTAACTTCAGAAATGAGACTAAATGAGGTAAAGATATTTTCCTTTAAACTCTAAAATGTTTCTGAATGTAACTATTTATTATTGGTTGCTGTACCACGGTCTGCCAACAAAGTTAATGTGAAAATTACTGGAAGCCATTCTTCTAGCTACAAGATACTGAGCCTTGTAATATTGTAAGTAGCTCCTATACTGTTAAACATTTGGGGCAAGGGATGTACTCCTTGTGTCATTATTGACAGCTCCTTAACAGTGACCTTTGCGTGAATCTTTACAGTTTTTAAAATTAATGTTACTTCCTCAGATATAAATTGCTGGAACCTGAAGATGACATCAAACCTGAGGCAACCACTCTTTGGGGAGTATGCAAAAGTGTTTTTGTTTGAAATAGGTGATAATTTTTGATAATTGGGTTTCAAACTAAAACGTTGCTGGTCATCACAGATGCTAGTTATCAGAGAGGCCAAATAGGAATAAATATGATATCACATTAAGCTGTAGTTCACTTCTATAAGCTATAGCTCATTAGATTTATTTTTTATAAACCACAGCATAGTTTGGATTTCCACACATATAACAAACAATCCATAATTTGTATCTCATTGTCTTCTCTCATTTAGTAAAACAAATGAAAGCAGAGAAGTTTTACATGGTTTTGCATAACTATAATTTATACTGTAAGTCTGAAATAATGGTAAATCATAGTACAAACTGGTTTGCAAATAAGCCTCAGGTGGACAGTTTTAAGAGTTATAGGTTCATACATTAAAGGAATGGTGTGATGTCTATGTGAAAGAAGCCCCTTATTCATCTTCTAGCTGAATTTTCAAAAGCTATTCACTGATCTGTTTTACTACGTTTGCTTTTCTATGCCACTCCATTCATTACTGACTCAGCAATTTACATACCCATAATCCATATACAAGATCAAAATGATAACAGCTATAGAAAAAAAACTAATAGCAATAATCTGTCAAACAGACATTTAGACTGTGGGAGGAATCTACCTCATAACTTATCAGCCTTCATGGCCTATTGACCTGCTGAAACAGTAAGTTTTAATTACTTTTCTAAATCCCAGCAGGGTTGAGGGCCAATCAGATTTCAGGAGAAATGCTCCTCCAAAGAAAAGAAGGTGGAATTGGGAAGACCTAACTCTGTGGTCCCCTCTGATGACATTTCCTGAGATAAGGGACTAGGAACAGCCTACCCTTCTTGATCTTACTGGACAGGTGGATACTGTGGATGATCTGAAGAGTTACTGGAAGAATCAGGAATATATTTGAAAAATTGGGAGACTAAAATTGAAGAATATGGCAATGCAAAAATTACTTGTATTCTCAGCAGAAGTCTAACCACAGTCAAGCAGGAATGGTTCCAAGAGAAGAGAATATCTGTAGCTCAGAGCTGAACTGTGGAGTTCTTGGTGCTCCCTGAGCTTGGTTGTTTGCTTGCAGATGTTTTATTACCCAACTAGGTAATGTCATCAGTGCACTAGGTAACATCTAGGTAACAACTAGATAACATCATCAGTGGTAACATCATCAGGAATAAGTTCCCTTATATATAACATACTGCACAGCAAGACAAGCTAAGACACTTAGAATATGGGTTTTGATGAAAAAGATAAACTTTTTTTTAAAATCAAAATCAAAATGATCCAAATAGAAATGAGCAATAATCGATGTGCAAAATATAGTATAAACATACTCAAGTACCAATTTGCAGCTTGGGTAAAAAAATGGAGGGAAGGGAGGATACCCTTTTTAAAAAAAAAAAAGTTTGTTAATCTTTTTTGTTTTGCTTTTTTTTTCAAAAAAACTTCTTTCTAATCTTTTTATGACAATCATTTATGTATTCTTTTACTTTCTCTTTGTTTTGCTTCCTTTTTTGCATGTTTTACTAAAAGAAGATGTTAAAAATAAGAATTTGAATATAAAGAATATGTAGCATATTTTAATCCTACCATAATATTTGTTTTACTACATAGATATGGCAGCATTTAAATATATTCTATGACTTGGGAGAAAAGTATCTTTTCAGCAAAACAGCAAACAAGCTGTTTTACAGTTATAATTACCTGAAATAATGTAATTGGTTTAATTCATTTTTTTTTCTGATAAATTCATATTTTGTAAAATAGGACATCAAATGGTGTCCTGGTCCGTATCAAATGCAGGCTGCATATTGTTTTGATGTTTTAGATGCTATATTAATTCATAGAACTATTATTAACTAGAAAAATAGCTGTAGGTTATTTTTGATTTTGTAATTCTACCTTTTGCATTTATCTATGGGTGAAGAGCAATTACAGACTAAGCGCATTGAATTGGAAAAAAAAAAGCAATTCAAGAACATTTTACTTAAATTATTACTAGACATAATTGTTCTAGCTTTAGCCCTAGCAGCTCCCAATGTCAGAGGTAGACTATATTTCATAAATCATCTTGCATGGTAAAACGCTCACACCTTTTAAACCTCTGTTTAGGTGAAAGCTCTATATTTCTTGCCATGTTGTATTTTTTATACTACTATTCCTCCTTTTTTTTTTGCAAAGCATTTATACTAATAGAAGTTTACTCCTTATGCCTGATTCTTTTAATTATTTTACATTCTTAGCTGTATGCAAGAGCAAGCTACATATGTTGCATAGACTGTACGGTATAGTGTGCCTTGAAAAACTATGTTCCTTCAGTAGGAGACCCTGTACAATGTGTGTCAGTTTCATTGGATTGAAAAACACCTTTCCAATCATATTAGCACAGTAAATGTACATTAATAGCTAATATGTGGAGACAGGTGGTAGCAAGGGCATGCATCTCTACTTCCCTTCCATGAAAGACTAGCCTAAGAACCAATATAAAATAATCAAAGTTTAATTCAGAAGTGGACAAACTTTTGTTGGCTAGGTCCTCAGTTAACTTTTGGGGGAGTTATGCAGTTTAAGTAAGTGGGGTGAAAATGTGAAATGATTGAGGCTGTAATCATGCATGTGGACAGGGCTCAGATTTTTAGAATTTGGGGGATTATTTTATTTTAGAAATTTGGAGTTTATTTTTAAAAAAATACATCTATTCTAAGGCTTACGCAAAAACTGTATGTGTTCTCTCTCTCAAAATATCACAAAACTATATAGCACATCATTAACAGTTATAGTCAGAAGGCACTTCAGGTCCTGCATGTTTCAAGAATGCCTGCCCCTAGTTTAGATTAAACACCACATTTTGTTTTCTGTGGTTCCACCAGATCAATGTGAACTATACCCATGTGATGTTTCTGATTGAACAAAGTTCTATAAAGTTAAATCCTTATTCTTCCTTTTTCCCATCTTCACGATGGAGGCTGGGGGAGCCAAGCACAGAATAATCAAATCTGAAGTTTTTTATTGATTGATTATGTGCCAACAAGTTGGTATTGGCTCTTAGCAACAACATAGACTTTCTTCTGGATTATCTGTCCCCAGTCTGGCCCTTCAGCTCTTCCTGTGGTGCACCCATAACCACTGTAGGTAGTCAAGTCCATCCACTCCTACTTGATGCTGGTTGTCCTCTTCTCTTTCCTTCCATCTTTCCCAGCATTATGGATTTCTTATGGGAGCTTGGTCTTTCCATAATGTGTCCAAAATATGATAATTTGAGCCTGGTCATTTGAGTGAGAACTCTGGTTTCATTTATTCAATATTTCTTTGTTTTATTGGCTTTCCATGGTGTTCTCTGGAGTTTTATCCAACACCTAAGTTCCAAACCACCAATACTCTTTCTCTGTTGCTTCTTCAGAGTCCAACTTTCGTTTCCATAGAGCATCCCAATGAAAACCACTTCATGCATGATATGTAGAAATAGGCTCATCAGAGCATCTGAATATCTTTTCCAAGGCTTTCATCACTACCCCACCAAGTGCTACAAAAGACTAAAAAGCTCGGAAGATGGAGCAGACAGTCAGAGGAAATTTGTAGACTTACCTACAATAAATTTTATGGTCACTATCCTGAAAAGACTGCTGGAAGATTTTTTTTTCTTAACCTTTACAGATATTTTTTCAAAATTACAGATAATTTTTCAAAATATGTTTTCACTTACTTTTTCAAAAATAAAGATGAAATGTTACAAAAGCTCAGAGGCCTAGAGTAAGCTATACATTTGAAAGAAAGACTAAGACAATGGTGAAGCATATAATGTAACAGTCACGGAATTACATTCAAAGAAAGAAGACAGTAAAATTGAGAAAACAATTCAATGTACTGCAAAATAAAATAGCATGACATACGTAGAGAAGGCCTTCTCCATAGAGGCAGCTATCTGCAAAATACTCTTGTGTTCAAAATATCGGTCGCAATGCTACCATCTCTTAAATGTCTTTTGAAAATCCATCTTTATATGTTGATCTTCCGCCATTAACTCCCTATAACATTTAATGGATTGTTTTTGTTTGTTTATTTTATTCTGAGCAGTTGTTTGGATTTAGGGATGATTGTAAACTACTTTGGGAGTTTTTTTGTTTATACTACTCTGGTGAAGGTGAAAGGTCCTCTGTGCAAGCACTAAGTCATGTCTGACCCTTTGGGGTCAGACTACTCTGGTACAGTAATATTTTTAAAAAAAATAATGCATATTTTTGGTTTCCTGCTTAAGTCTAAAGATTCACTAGTCGCAGCAGAATAGTGTTTCGGCATGACAAGCATACACTTAAAGGAACATGGGTTTTTTCATCATTTTTTTGGCGGGGTGTCTCCTTCCTAACTTTTTGTTTCTTCGTCTAATGTGTTATTGGGGGACACTACACTTGTGGGTTTTTTTTACTTTTTGAATAAAAAATAGACACTGAAACTGGGTTTTCTGATTGTATCTATATTTTGGTGAAATATCTCACAATTTCCTTTATAGTTTTCAGTATACCAGTTCTCTTTCTTAATCTGTAAATATAATGAATTGATTATATAAAAATGCTTTGCAGACAAATAGTGTTTTTCCACACTCTGATTATTAGTAATTTAGCCTGGCTTTATGGCAGATTATTTATATTTCAAGCTATATAGACACAAAAAATGCAATTCTTTCCAGTCCCATTAAAATTGCATGAGTTTTAGAAATACTACAGATTCAAAAATGTGTTGGGACAAATACTGTTTGCATTTGGATTTTCTAGAGATATTTCTTTCCCTTTATTGAAGCTACATGATACTATCAACAATGATTTATTATACGTTAAAAATGGCACATCTACTATATCACACTTATTTTCTGACTTGTGAAGAGATTAGGTGTGAGAGATAAGACAAGTCTAGGTTGTCAGGACAGAGATGTCTGCCAGGTGAACAACTAATAGTTGTTCAGCTTCAAGGCCATGAAATGTAAAGCAAGGAATCAGCTGAGAGGTTAGAAAGGTGGACGAAAAAATGAGTTTAAATTGGCATGGGTATAAGTGGGAAATTGTACCTTTCCACTGAAAGAGGGCTATCAGCTGTTCAGTAGGACTTCACTCTAGTTTGCAGTTAAGATCCTTATTAGAAGTGTGCAGTATTTGGAACTGAAGCAGGCAGGGGTGCTTCAAATATGGTATGGACATACTCTATCTGTCACATACTGTTGTCACATCATGAATGCCACCTCAAGCATAAAATTGTGATTTGTATGTGCATTTTATTCCATTTTTGTGCTTAAAGACGATACTTAAAACTGGTTTTCACATTCAGGAACTGTATAACCATGAGCTTTGTAACAACTGCCTTACTGCCTTATAAAAATATGTGAGCTCTGAGCCTGCTCTCAATATAAAATCCTCCAAGTGTGTTATTTTTCTACTACCTTCTTTTCTTCTTCCCCATATTATTTCATATGCTATTGCTATGATATATTTCACACCCCATAGTTCCCCAATAGACTGCCGGTTTACGATTTCCTTTTTCTTTGTCCTCAAAGACAATTATTTACAATTTCAGCAGTTTGGCATAAGTATGTCCTGTTATTCTAATCTATAGCATTGTGTTATGAGAATTAAAATCAAAGTTCAGTTCTCATTAAAAAGGCAAAACCTACAGAATTTATGTAGACTCTGTGTTTCTAATGCTGCTATTTCTATTTTGACTTTGCCAGCACCACAGTTTGCCTTGCAGATTTTGCAAAAACAATTTAGAACATCCATTATCTTATCAGTGTCCTGACATACAATAACTGCAGTCTTCTAATATCCTCTCTGTTTTCATTCCAAAAGATTTTGTAGATGATCACTTAAATAAAGTTGATTGAAATGTTTTCTGGAAAAATATATAAATAATTGAATACCTCAGGGAAGTTATTTAACTAGATGCAGCTTAGAGTAATTACAAGGTACAATAGGTAATTTAAAACAATAAGGATAGAAAATACTTTCCCCCATTTTCTTGGAAGAGTCAGCATCAGAGGAGAAGCTCAGTGATTGGCAGGTTTATGTAGAAGAGGCACCTCAAATAGTCATTTACAGGCAACAAATGTTTGTTTGTTTCTAGAAATGATCAAGTATGCACATTATTTTTGATAAAATAATGCTTCATTAAAATACAAATTTTTGTGATGTCCTAAAACTGTTATATTGTGAACAGGATACTTCAGGTATTGAGTTGACATTGAAGCAAGGTTTAATATTTTTGGATCTCCATATTATTTTGAAATCATACACATTAATGGTCTCACGGAGGAACTGCCACCATGGCTTTCTGTTTCCAATGACACTGTAATATTCTAATTAGTTAAAAGGATTATTTCTATTGCAGTAAAATGTGGTGGACAAAGAAAAACTTCCTGATGGTAAGATCCATATAACAGGCAATATAAGTAGGTGTGGATTCTCTAGGTGCCACATTGTTTATATCAAAAACCACTGCATCTAAACAGTCAGTTTGTCTTCAGGGAAGGATAACTTTTCCAATTGTAATTTAGTGGCTGAAAATTAAGTATAGCTTATCTAAAAATCTGAAAATAGATAGAATAATGCTTGTGGCTGGTTCCAGTTTGGACCATTTGTTTGTTTGATGTTGTAAAATGTGATTTGGCTTTATTGTGGCTTTGCTAGTTGTTAATTATCTTATGGCTTTGGTTCTATGATATTGATGCTTCATATGGATTATATACACAAACACTATATCCCTGGTTATCAGAAGATGGCCTATAAATACAATAAAAGTAATAAGAGACTAAAGGGTAGGCTGACACTTGTTTTGTTTAATGAGTGTTAAATTATCTAATTATCTAGCATCTTATTAATTATTTTCTTTATAGCTTTTCAATGACAGAAATGGTATTAGAGATAATTAATAATGTTATTACATATGCAATAATACACATATAATAATTCATTAAATGCATTCAAGTCTATCCCAGCAGCACATTATTGTTTGTGTAGCACAGAAATAGTAAATAAGATATATATAAGTAATGGACATATATAAAAATGTGTATGTGCTGAAATTATCTAATTTCCTAAATCCTTTATCTATTATTCTCATGTGACATATTTGCTGTCACATAGCTATGACAGCTTACAAATGATGACTTCACTTGTTCTTTAGTACTAGTCAGGCGTTAAATCTTGTTGACCTTCACAATACATGTGTATATTACGGAGAATTTCCTACATTAAATCCCTTTTAGGAAGAATTAACAAAAGTTGTTTATGACATTACTTTGGAAATAAAATCATGTTAATATCCTGCCAGAAAAATACACCTATGCTTTAGTTCCTCACCAATCATGTATTATTAACATTAATCCTATTTTTTTCTTTTTTACTCATATGCTAGCTGTATGTTGAAAATAGATGTGGGGGTGGGAAAACTCCCATGTTTATAATGTTCAGGAAAAGTACAAAGTAATAAGATGTTGAAGCACACAATGTTCTGTTTTTCATTTATACGTCCCCACAAAATGATTTATTAATAATATTTTTTCAACCCCCTTTTCCAACAGTAATATGCTTGATTTTCTTGGAGCCTGTTGGCTATATGATCATGGCCACTCTTCTTATGCTATTGACTTGCTTTATATTTATTTATTTATGAAATTTACCTTACTGCCTGAAACCAGACAGGCTCCAAGTGGCTTACAGGGTTTACATATTAAAAACAGAGTACAAATCAGAACAAAAGTTATTTCAATAATAACTACTAATATAAAGCTAGGAAATTAAATAGAACTGTAAAAATTGGTGTTGCTATATACAGTTAATCCCCACAGGTCCTCCAGAAGAGTCATATTGCACCTGCTTCCAGAAGGTCATGAGGGTGTGGAGCCATCTGCACTTTAGAGGCAAGCTATTCCAGAGGAAGGGAGCTGCTACATCCACCATTGTACACCTTTATGCCATATCTCCTGGTGGATGGGGACCCTTAGCAGGCATTCTTTAGTTGTCCAAGTGGGATGGGCAGAGTCTACTAGCAAAAGGCAGTCCCTAAGTTATCCAGACCACAAACCATATAAGGTTTAATAGATAGTGACCAGCACCTTGAATTGCACTCAAGGTATAATTCACCTTGTGTGACCAATGCAACCTGAACAACAAAAGTGTAATGTGACAGTACAGCAACTGATCACTAAGCATGTATGCTGCTGCATTCTGGACCACCTAAAGTTTCCACGTGGTCATGTGGATTATAGTGATCTAATTTTTAATCTACATTAATCTAATTTAGAGATGACAAGGGTCTGAGTGACCATCTTCACTTCATCCCGTTTCAGGTAAGACCAGAGCTTGCTCACCAGCTGAAGCTCTGCAAAAGTCATCTTGGCCATGATGTCTGCCTGCTCTGTGCGTTAGGAGAACCTCCAGATTGCAAACTTGCTCATTCTGAGGGACACAATCCCAGGAGTCAGAGATGGTACAGTCCAGGCATCAGTTGGCCTTTGAATCAACAGCCACTCTGCCTTGTCTGAGTTGAGTCTGAGCCTGTTTTTCCCCATCCAGACACTGACAGCCTCCAGACACTGGATCATGACTTCCATTACATCTTCCAGTGGGACCAGGGTAGAGATATGTAATTGAGCATCCTCTGCATATTGATGATACTTCACCCTGAAATGACAGCCTCTTCCATGATTTCATTAGATGTTGAACAGGTTAGGGGAAAGAGAACTGAACCCTGAGGCACTCCATATGAAGTACCAGGGTCCAAGTTCTCTCTCCCACATCCACTTTCTGACCTGCCTGACCAGGTAAGAGTGGAACCACTCTAACACTATGCCTCAAGTTCTAGGCCTTGCAGGCAGTCCAGAAGGATATTGTGGTCATCAATATTGAAAGGTGCTGAAAGAACTAGGAGGACAAGGATGTTTGCACCATGCCATCCAAGCACTACCAAAAGTCCGTGAGAGTGAAGAGAATCCTGATGTGTTGCTGGCTGGACCTTTAGACTTCCTTAGAAATATAGTAATATATGTTTTATAATTATATCAGCAGAGGTAGATTTACTGTATTATTATAAAGTTATCTCTATTTCTGCATTACATAAGACAGTTTTATTGGGCTGGGTCTTAAAAGTCAGCAAGGCGAGGCAATTAAATGCCTTCCCAGTATTTTGGATTTCTGTTCCCATCAATCCAAACCAGCATGGCCTAAAGCCAGGGAAATCACGGTCTAAAGCACCTGAATATCAACATATTGCCTGGTGGCAATTCTCATGGCTCATTCTCATAGGAGATTCCTCTTGCAAGGTATCTACAAGGGAGAGAAACATCCATCTAGGGAATCTGGGAAGGCATAATTGGACTAGTTCACAGAGTGTACTAAGAGTCACTTGGATTTAGTTTAGCAGATTGTATGAACACAGCTATTGTGGCTTTTAAAAAACTGCCTCAACATGACATATAAAGTCAGACTTACTCTTCTACAGATTTGCCATGTAAAAACTCAATAGTGTAACAACAACAAGAAAAAAAGCAGTGTGGGAAGGTAAAAAACTCTTTCTTTATCGCAAGATCTCATTCCAAAGCACCCTAACCTAAACATCATTGTGCAACAGCTTGTTCCAGTGTTACTTTAACCTGGCAGTTTCTGATTGACTAATGGTGTACCATTTTCCCTACACGATGCACCATACGGAGGAGAGAATGCAAAAATCACACATACTTAACCCTGAAGATAAAAAACTTTCACATACAATTTTATTTCTGAGCTTCATTCCAAATTATGCCCAGCCACTGAACAGCTGAAAATATGGATAGGCATTACATTGGACTTCTAAAATAATCCGCTTTTTCTAGTTTTGTTACTCCTACAATTTTGTTTGTTTGTTTGTTTGCTTGCTTTTAAACTGTCTACAGCCCCCTTGAGTGGTGGTTTAAATCATAATAGCCCATTATTCTGCCAAACTATTTTTCTGGATAAACACTTATAAACAAACAAAGTGACTATTTATACCTATTCCAGCATATGCATATTAGTGTGTGAATATTCACTGTAAGTCTGAAAGGAAGAATTTCAAAAAGTTGAATAAAGATAAAGAAAGTTGAGTTGTAATAGATATTGATTTATTATCCAAAAATTATTTGTGGGCTGTATTGTTTATAGTATTTCACATGTCTGTCCTATGATTTAGTATTAATGTTACAAAACACTGTAATCTTGCATGTTCAGAAAGCTTGGTGTAGTAAGAGTTTGTATATCTTGAGAAAATAAGAGCAGGTGAGGAAACCGCTCCTTTCAGCCTATTAAATTAGACTCCATTCAAGTGTCCCCTAAAGAGGTTTCCCTAAGCATATTTTTGTGACAAAGCAACTGCTAGATAGAAGATCAAGATGATCTACCATGATTAACTCTGATGATAAGATTTTCTTAAAACAACATGCCTGCAATTAAAACACTACATCTGTTTGTAACTGAATTTACTCAGTGGGATGATTTTAGCATACAAACTACACTAGCTAATTAACTTAGTTGCTGAAAGTTTAAAAGAGTATTAGAATATATTAATAAGCTAACATCTGATAATGATCTATTTCCTGCTTATTTACCTCCATTGTTATTGCTACTTGTGATAACTAAATTTAAGCAAATATATATTCTAGAGATTAATATTTTGATTAACAAAATGCAAACCTCCTTTCCAGACTTTTCTTCCTAAGTTTTATTCATGTAGTGTGTTTCAGTATCCATTTATTAATGCAAAATATAGAAAGCAAAGAATACAATGCAATACCAAACTCTTTCTTTATCGCAAGATCTCATTCCAAAGCACCCTAACCTAACCTACTGTAGAAGAAAATATGTTCTGTTTTAATATAAGGTTTTCTTTTTAAGATACATCAGTCTTATGAGGATATTTTTATTGTAAAGTGCCCAGAGTCGCTCTTTAAGTGAGATGAGCAGTGACAAAATGTGAAATATAAATTAAATAAGTAAATAAATATTTTTTAAGGGTTAGTGTAGGATGTTTTAAAGAAAATGACATTTCAGTTCATTACATTATTATTAGTTGTATTAAATAGAAATGAAATGATCTTATGGAAAGAATAAGAATGGATTCAACATATTGGAATTCAATATCAAACCAATCAATTTACTGTAACAGTAACTTCAGTTACTGTAAATAAAGGCAATCAGTAGTCTTAATTGCTTTGTCCAGTACAGTTTCAGCATGTTCTGAAATATGGAAAACTAGGGCCTAAAATACATATATTAGGTATGAATTAAAATTTCATGGCACTGACTACTGTAGCTTGATGAAAAAAGTACAATAAGAGATTCAAAAGAATGACAAAAACTGTTACCAGTTAAAATTGATGTATACCTAGTCCAGTTTGGGATGGGTGTCATTCAGTATCTAGCCACCTTTCCTGCCCTTAGTCTTTCCAGAATTGTGTGCACGATCTGAACGTCCCTATATTTATCCCAAAAATATTGAGTTGTACATATCTCTCCCAGTCACAGTGGATACTCTGGGATAGAATCCACAACTAAGACCACGTGTTGCCTACAGAGACCTACTTGATTTAATTTTTAATGAGACAGAAGAGGAAATTTTGAATACGTGAGTGGAGAATAATCTATTAACAATATTTATTTATAATTATTTTAAGATACAATGAAATTAAATGAGATTAGGTTTTGACTTAATTCTGTCCATTACTTTTGGAGTATGATGTGTCATGGTACTTAAAAGATAAATGTTCCTCTTTGTCCAGAAAAAGTTGTATATGGATAGTTCATTGAGCATTCACAAGGCTATCAAGGCCTTAGTTATGAAGAATTCATTGAATCATATTAATATCATCAGTTTTTTGCGGAATGGAAGTAATATAAGGTTAAGATAAATATTATGTAAGTAATTTAAGTCACTCCTTTTTAAAAAACTAGATCTCAGGGAATGTTGGTCATTAGCTGAACGCTATTTCCTTGAACTACCTTATATACTTGTATATAAGCCCATTTTGTGTGGCATAAGTAACTGCTGCATAAATATAGAAGTTTGGAAAATATTTGAATGGCAAAAAGTGCATTTACACTGTACAAAAAAGTAAATGTTTTTACCTTACAGACTGCATTTTGTTCAGGTTAGTTAGAGTGTGTGAATCTCAGAAAATCCTCTGAACATTTTCATCAGTATCAGCATTTCAAAGAATAACTGTAATCAAGAATGGGTAAAAACTTTCATAATTCCAAGAATACTGTCCACAATTCTTCTCTCTAAAATGTTGTGGGTAAATCTTCACTAAGAATAACTCAAACTAATTAGAAATTAGACATAAAATTAAGATTTTCATTGAAAATATATCATAAAAACTGTTTAGGAATATCACTTTGGGGAAATTTCTTCATTATTGTTTATCTTTTCCCTCTTACTTCCTTTCTCACATACATGCTTGAAGATGGATGTGGAATAAAAATGGCAGTCAAAAAACAACCACCCGGAAAATACAGAAGTTCTATTTTTCAGTTTCTAGTTCTGTCCATTAAGACTGGAATGTTGTTGAGTGTTGTGTTGTCAACAGGAACTCTGCAAATTGTTAGGCAGGCAAGAAATTGGTGAGTAGCTTAGAAACAAGTTTTCCTTTAGGATTTGAACAGCAGTTAAACTTGGACTGGAATTTCTTCACCATTGGGTTTTAAACTGTATTGCAAAGTTGAGAGGCAAATTTCATTTGCAGACTTTGATAAAGGCTGCTTAACTTTTATCAAGTTAAAAAATCAACTTTACATGAATTTGAGACATACTATAATTCTTCCTTGCTCTTTTTTAAACAATAATAAATCAAAATAAGCAGATAAGGATAGGTAAATTATTGCATTTATATATGGATATTTTACCGAGGCCACATTAAAAACTCATCAATAATTGCCTTCAAGATCTATTCTTCCTTCCCCAAGTTCTCTTATTTCATTGTTTTAAGCTCTAAGTGAGTTTTGATCAGGTGATTATTTGGCTATTTTGGTTTTTTGTTATTAGTTGTACCAAGAAATCGGTGCTCTGTTTCCTGCCATTCAATAAATCATTCTCTGTAATGTGGAAAAGTAGATGGGTTCCCTATAGCTTCATTAATAGAACTTTTTATGGCTGAAGACTGCATGTTGCCCAGTTGCAGACTGCCCACTTAGGCTTTAGAGCAGGATCTTTAATGTTCATTGGCTTAAGGACCATTGAGGGCTTTATGTTGATGCCAAGGACTGCACTTTAAAAGTGGATGGATCAAAGCCCAATTTATTTTGGGGATGAGAGGTTTTTATTTTATTTTCATATCTTTGTTGCTAGGTGATTTTTTACAGCATGTAAGCAACACGTTTTGTCTAAAGCAATTTAGAATTTAATGAATACACCTTTTAAAGGAACAAAATTCTAGCACTGTTTGCAAGTAAATCCTTAACTTCCTTAAACTTTAGTGCTCTGGTTTTTTTTTTTTTAATGTGCTTATCAGTGTTCTTGGCTTTTTAGGATTTTAAATAGCTAGATGGCTTTCCTCTTCCAAGAAACAAAATTCTCCCACATAGCAATACTGTAAACATCTTTACAATAATTAAACTTTCATATCTTGATAACACATTTCATCACTATGGCCATTTATCCTTTGGTTGCTTTTTTAAAAAACAGTATACCCAAGCCATTCTTTTTATCTTGTGTTGATAAGTTTTTCCCCTTCTTTTGAATGGTACATAGATGATAATTCCATCCTATCCTGGTTTGCTCAGGCTGCACTTAGAAGTTCCAGTTGACAAACGAAGCAAGGTTCACCCACCTTTTGTAGTAAATGGACACATTTTGAATTTTATGAGCATGTTTTCACAATGCCATGGCAGCCAGTCACCAAAAACCAAAAACAACAAATCAACAACTTGTAAAGCAAGAAGAGCATTAGGCTGCAGTCAGCCACCATTTTATTTTCTAAGGATACTTTGGTGGTCTTTGTAGGTTAGAGGCATTGTAGGACGTATAGGATATACTTGAGGCAGGTGCCTTGCTTCCCTGTGTAGTAGCTCCCAATTGTAATTGAAAGAGATGCATATACAGTATTTATCCTTGAGAAGCAAAGCATAAGAGAGGAATATTATATCTTTCTTCAAACACCTGAAAGACACTCATGTAAGAATGAAAGAAACTTGTTTTCCAGAGGGTAGAACTAGAACTGCATTGACTATGGAATGGACAATCTATAATATCCCTTCCAGCCCCAGACTTCTCTGATACTTACTTGTATTACTGATTGAACCTTTTTTCCCTGAAGCATCAGTCAATAATTTGGACTGCTTTCACTTATGATAGATGCAACAAACACACTCTCTTACAAGAAACTCATACTTAAAAAGCTTAGTATAGGTACCTAGGGTAATAAACATTGATAAAACAATATTAAGAAAAATATTAACATTAGTAAATTCAAATATTATTATTTGTACCAACTGGTCTTTTATACTAAAGCTGATTGTAGACATTCATGACAAAGAATTAGTCATTAATTCTCTTTCATGCAGTTTTTGAAAAATCTGTTGGCTTTTCAGGGGATGAATAATCAGAAATTATATCAGAGATGGACGATGACTAAATTTTAAGTATAAAAAAATAAATATCTACTGTACCATAATTGTATGTGTATTTAGGAAATGAAAAAAAATAATGTAGGTCATCTTACAGGGTTTTAATTTTTTTCATTCATTCATTGATTCATTTATTTATATTTCAAATTTCTACCACCACCCATCTCTCCGGAAAAGGGGACTCTATTTGATAAAGTATTTGATATTTTAAAGTATGTTTACTTCATAAATATGAAAGCTGAATACAACTTAAGCTACTGAAAAGCTACTTCTGAGACATGTATATCTCTGTGCACACTTACATACATTATTGCAGGACACTTTGATATTTGCTAACACAAAATCCTAGTGTGAGAAGGATAATATGTAGAACTCTAAGAATTAGCTGAGTACATTGACATTGCCTAGATTTTGCTCTACAAATTATCCTGCATTTTGGAGTTAGTTACATCAGTGCATCTGTGACACCAAAATACTGTGTAATAGTAGTGTACAAAATGATTAGAATCAAAATACCCATCTTCAGCCTAAAACACCTTGAGTTTAGATTGTGCTGCTGGGATCATATGGGATGCTTTGAGCTTGAAACTATTCTTCTTCTGTTTTAAACCAATTCTATTTCAAGATCAAAATACTCCCAAAATTATCAAAAGAATCCATCTCAAATATAACACAGCTGTTTTGCCCTTAAAACCACTGTTTTGCATACCTCTCTTATATAAGGTGGTTTTGCAAACATCTCGAATCTTGCTTAGTGTTTAGAAACTTTACTCCAGAGAAGTGCATGAGGAGATCTCTATTTACAGCAAAATCTTTTAGCATTAGATTCTTTTTAACAACTATTTCCCTGTAGCTTATTACAAGCTAAAACTGCCCGGGAGTGTGATTTCATTTCAGCTTTAAAGAGACATTCCTGACTATATTAAAGATTATGATACAAAACTGAGCATTTCAACATGTTCTAATAACTTTAAAAATAACTTTATGGTCCTATGGAAATATTGGGAAGTGTGAATATTCAAAATGGATCTGAAAGATGCAAGCCCCATTCCCTACCAGCACAAATAGTTATATAAGTATAATATATAAATATAAATTCATTTTGCTGCTGAGTATACCAGACTTCCATGAGACTTTATTCCAGGCCTACCTTTCTGTGTCAGCATTCACAATACCCACACTTTTCCCAGGGGGAAAACATCCTTATCAAAAGAAAAACGTAACAAAGCTTCCATCAGACAAATGGGGGACACATCAGCCTTTCTTTGACAGTAAATAATGCATAGATCTTCATTCTCTGCTAGACATTATGGGCGTTGACTACATAGACTTTGATTCCAGACAGGAGAAGATGCTCCATGTGTCCTTTGCTGCCAAAATATTCTCTGCCAGGACTCTCATTGGCAGCAGACATTATGTAGAGCATCACATCTCACAAAGAGATTTCAAACGGATTGTAGTCAATCTCCCTGAGTCCCAGGAAAAAAGCTTCTGTGCATCATTTACCAGCTAGCCAGATGCTCAGTGTTGTGTCTTCTGTTCTGATGAGCCCTTTGTCACCTGCTGTGAAACACTGATCCATCAAGTTCTTTGATAGGGAATTGGGATGGAATTATACAAAGAAGCAAAAACAGATACATTAGGATTTTTAGATAATGGGTTTTTCAAATGAACAATTGACAAACTTTATGTATTTGGGGATACAAACAACCTTTTTTTTAAAAAAAAAAAACTTGTTCCTTTAGTAAGTCTGATTACTACGTGGACATACAGTACTTTATTGTTGGCAGTTGCAGTGCATAAAATATAACCTTTTTTTCAGTTATGAAATTACTGCTCTCCTAGGTGATCAATTCTCAGAAACCTCTAAAGAAGGTTGCAAAATTCTTATTGATAGACGTGGCTTTCAGAAACCAGCTGGTGCTTCCTTTACATTATTAACTGTTTCAGGCATGTTATGTTATGTTATGTTATTTTTTCTTTAGTTTATGGTATTTGCTATATTTTACTTTTATTATTGGCCTTGGACTGTAAATAAATAAATGAATAAATAAATAAATGCCCTCATTTTTATATATATAAAAGAACAGTTTATTCAGGGTTATGTTGTCTCTTCCCTGCAATCCAGCTGCATGTGCAGCTATTTCTGAAGAACAGGTAAAACTGCCATAAAGTATTTGAATATGTTTTTTGTTAAAGAGTTTTCTGATGTTCATTCTGTCATTTTGTTAGGGGTGTATAAATGGGTAAATAATCTGTTTCTTATCTCTTTGCAAAAGTACACTTCAAGGTAAAAACGAGATAATCTTAAAGCTTTTAAAAAACCTTGCCTTCGCTCTCACTGCTGCACATTAATTCCCTTCCCATTTCAAAGCTGTTTCATTCTGTTAGCAACTACATGTTGACTGCAACTGAATCTGATGATATTGAGTATTTCTGTCTAGTCATTCTGGCCATTCCAGTGCTGTCCAGACAGAAGTATCAGCTTCTCTTCATAAGAGCCTGTGAAGGAATATTTTACTACATTTTTGCAAATCTGAACATATTTAATAATTTTACATGCAGTTAAACCTAAGTTTACAGTCTTTGAACAGTTTACTATCTTTATCTATCGCCATGGGATTTTGAGCGAAGATTTCATTGTCTGATGTACTAAGATATACATGAGAGATTACATGTTGTGAGAATGAATCTGTACTATTGAAGAGCGGTTATCAATATTAATTCCATTATTTTATGTAATCTGTACCCCATAATAAGAGATTTCTTAAAAGGGAGACTAAATTAAATCCTTTGTGAAAAAACTTCTTTGAGGTATATTATGCACTTAATTTTTAATCAAGGCAACTTAAAATGTCAACAAAAGCTAGTGAATATTAAACAGATACCCTTGCCATTTCTTTGATTACTTTCTTGTTAGGTGTTGGAACTTGAAGGGCTTAGAAAAGAACTTCTCTACTTTGGAAATTTCAGAGTCATCTGTCAGCCCCACTAGGTAGACCAGACCATGAAATCAACTCCATAGGATGTCTATAATTACTTTATTGACATTTGCTATAATAATCTCCATCAAGGTCATTTTCCTTACTCTCTCTACCAGATCTCTTGTAGATGCCCAAATCCCTTTGGCATTTCAGAGCTCACAGCCTTGTTTGTGGCCTTGCTTGCAATAGGCCTTAAGATACTATCAATCCTTGACCTCACCACTATCCCATTGGTTTTTCCATTGAAACTTACTTAGATGAGATTGCAGTAGCTATTGCATGAGCTAGAGTTTGGCTTTACTTGCGACCTAATGTGTCATAATAACAACTTGAGATACATTATCATGAGAAATGAAATTATCACAGTGACCCAACAATTTGGGTCCTTTCAGGTGGTCCAGAGACTGTCTTTCTTTAAGACCTATCATGTTACTAAAAGAAAAAGGAAAGAAAAAGAATGTGGAGCTCTCACTGGCATTGGGTCAATTAATTGACTCCAATTTTTCCCCCGTGATGTCATTATAAATGTAATGGAACCAAAACTTGGCAAGTTTTTTTCTTAGGAGCATAACATAGAGCTTAAGGTGATCTACAGGAGATTTTTTTGACAACAAAGGAGGAACAGATTGTATGCTTTCCTCCAGCATCCCATTTACAACCACCAGCAACCAATTAAGGCCCAACTTATTATTATTATTATTCCCGCTTTTTTAATATATAACCCAAGGTGATGACCATACCTAATACTCCTACCTCCAGTGTTCCTCACAACAACTCTATGTGGTGGGTTGGGCTAAGAGTGAGTAGCTGGAATTGTTTAGCAATGGAAATTTTGGTCCCAATTGCCATCATAACTCAAGGACTACCTGTATATAAATGTATATATCATTAAACAGAGTCAGTTTCGAGCTGTGGTTAAGGCACAGGGCTAGAAACTGGGAGACTGTGAGTTCTAGTCCTGCCTTAGGCACAAACCAGCTGGGTGATCTGAGGCCAGTCACTCTCTCTCAGTCCCAGGGAGGAGGCAATGGCAAACCACCTCTGAAATCTTGCCAGGAAAACTTAGCAAGGGACTTGTCCAATTGCCAGGAGTCAAGACTGACTCAAAGTCACTATATATCTTTAAACAGTTATGCCCTTTTATTCTTGAACATTATTCTCAAATCCAATCACATCAGCAATGAGAATTACATCAAAGTACACAGGTTCACAGTGGCCTAAAACCAGACAAAGGGCCTGATTCAAAATAACAGTATGGCAATACTGTACCTGCACAAAGAATGAGAGTGCTCAGGTTCAAAATATATTTGTACAGCAGATGTTCAAGTTGCCTGTACATCTTTGAAGAGTTTTTACCTGTTTCTGTACATTTTGCTGAAGAAACTTATCTCGCTTTGCCATTTGTGCTTGTAGAATCTAATATGCCACAGCAGTGACTCAGTGTTTGAAAAGGTCATAAGGCTTTGAGCATTGTTTTTCTTCTATGTTTTGGGTGAGTGCAACATTTTCAGACAGTGCAAACAGCCTGAGTCATTTAAGATCTATTATATTCCAAATTAATTTTGCAGCACCATTACTAGATGAAGCCTTCTGAAGTGAGGTTTCTCTTCTTGATAGTTGGGCTGTCTAAGATCTGACTGCTGATCAAGATTGAGAGTTTTTGGTTATTCTGAACTTAGTTTGTGGTTGGAATAATATGAATCCGTTGAGACAATTTGTACTTTAAAAGAACTCCCCCAAAATCCAACATTTGTTTTAAAAGTAAGTTCCTTGATTTACAGAAGAAACATGAAGTTTTTAATGAAACAGCAACAAAGCAATATCTTGTTACGATATCTTATGAAACAGTGACAAGGCAAAATAATTATATTTATGTAAATGAACTGCAAGACAAAATGGCAAAAAGGCTTTCTCACCTTCTCCCTTCATTTGAGCTGTGTAATTTGAAGATACAGCTCTCTGATTCAGTTTTTTATAATCCTATGTTATTTATTTATTAGAATTATATCTCATCTTTACTTTGTGCAATTCATGGTGAGATGCATAATGCTCCCTTCCCCTATTTCCTCCACAACAATAATCTTGTGAGGTGGGTGGGCTGAGAGTGAGTGTCTGGCCCAAATTTACTGAGCTGGCTTCTGTGCCTAAAGGAAGACTCACAGTTTCCCTGTTTTCAGTCCACCACCTTAACCATTAAACCAAACTGGCTCTCAAGAATAGGTTGTATATATTTTTAATATTTAAATATATTAATACAGATTCCATACATTTATTTTTGTTATATAGCAAAGAAAACCACAGAAGAAATAGGAACCTAAGGTAACATGTAACTTTAGTATGTGCATATGTGCTGATTTAAGTATCACTGTTTAAAAAAAAAAAACTTTGTATACCTAGAGGATTTTACAGCCATACAGAAATTTGCATTTTTGTTTCTTCTATATTTTTATATGATTCAAAATTAACTGTCTTGTTTGTAATGCATATTTAATTTATTCCTGTGCTCCTGGGGTAAAAGATTCTAATCAATATCTTTGTAGAATTCAATGCTAATTGATTTACTGTTCAATAAAAGGAATAGGAGGTGGTGTGAAAATTCAATATTGTTTTGCTAGTTAAATGGAAATGCTGGAGGTCAGTGAAGATTGTCAGTTAGATCATATTGGTATTATGGTATGAATAGTTCTAGATTTATAGTTCAAGTTATTGCTGTAGATTTAGTATGCTGTTCAAAAGAACATGGAAGAGTTTGAACAAAAACATATCAAAAGAGTAGGGGGCTTTTTCATAAGTAGACAAGTATCTATTGGACAGATCAATGAATATTAGCCATAAACCTAAGCAGTACCTCTTTATTTGGATCTATAAATCTGGGTATCAGATATTAGTATAATGAGAACTGGCTAGATCAGCCTTCTCCAACCTTCTCCCCTATAAATATGTTGGGACTAACATTTCCAGAATTACTAGCTGGGATGATTTGAATTGGAGAGCACTAGATTGGAAAACACTGGACTATATTGAGAACAATTGTTTCCTATCTTGAGAGCTATACCAAAAGATAGAAAGACAGACAGATTTGCCAAGGCTATTGTAAAATCACAATATATTCCTCTTAAACATATTTAAATATACTTACTTAATACACTTTTATTGCAAAATAAACAGATTTGGAAATATTAAATAAATATGTAAATAATGGATGATGAAGAGGAGGCTTCATGATAATGGATATGCAAGTGAGAAGGTAGTTAGAGGAAGTTGATTTTTATAGATCCATATCAGTCTCTCTTAATGGCTAGGTTTAAAATGGGATATGGCTTAGCTGTAGTGTAGATTACTCTTTCAAGAGAGCAATGACAAGATCTAGTTTCTTCAAGACTTGTTATTGCTGTCATGGTATCCTTCAGGGCCTCTAGTAATCTCAGAGTTAGATGATGACGATGATGATTTTAATTTAAATTAGTTTAAACTTGCATGCTGCCCAACTCTCAATGATTGGGCGGCTCACAGCAATCAAACAAATTACAATAAACTCAATAAAACATAAAAGGTAATGATAAAAGATGGCAAGCCCAATGAAGCAAGGGGTCTCATTCTCCCTTGCCTTCTAAAAATTGGCTGAGAGAACACTGGTATCAACAGAGATCCCTGATGTATAAACAGCAACTCTGTCCTTCTTGCGTTCAGCCTGTTCTTTCCTATCCATACCCTTAGAACCTCCAGGCACTAGGATAGGATGTCGACAGTGTTTCCCCTACAGCCTGAGATTTTAATATAAAATTGGGTAACATCAGCAGCCTGACAATGATGCATCTGAAACTATCAGATGACTTCTGCCAGTGATTTCATATAAAGGTAAAGAGTAGGGAAGAGAGGACATGACCCTGTAGCACCTCATATATTTTATTTATTTGTTTGTTTATCAAATTTTGCCACCATCCATCTTCTCCGGGAAGATATATCAGGGACCACTGGGTTGACCTCACATCTTCTCAGACAAACTGTCCACTGAGGAAAGAACAGGACCATTGCAGTACAATGCATACAATCCCCATCATCATAGGCAGTCCAGTAAGATACCATGGTCAGTGAATTCCAAAGCCCCTGAGATATCCCATAGGACTAGGAGGAGCACACTACCCCAATCCAGGACTCACACAGGTAATTCAATATAGCAACCAGGGCTGTCTCTGTTCCATACTTGAGTCTGAACCCTGATTCAAAGGTCAATAATCCACTTCTTCCAGGGTGCTGCAGAGTTGATCCACCTCCACTATCAACAATCTCCCCACCAAAAGGAGTTGGTGACCAGATTATAGTTTTTAAAACTCCCTGGATCCAGGAAAGGTCCTTCAAAAGTGGGTGCACCACAGCCACCTTCAAGACTTCTGGTAACTCTCCCTTCTACAAAAATGATTGACAACATCTTGCACTCCATCAGAAGGAGCTGATTTGCAATTTGGGGATCCTTGAGCAGCAGGTAAAACTGTAGCTAGAATGGATTTGCTCCACTTTTGCTGTTCCAGGAGCTGCCTTACTGATATAGTACAGTAATTCAGTAATTCAAGCTCTTATTACCACTCAATTAGATTACTACAATACCTTCTACATGGGGTTGCCTTTGAAGACAACTTAGAAACTAGAGCAGCTCATGTGTTAAGCAGTACTGTCAGCCCTCCAAGGTAGACCTGATTAGGAAACCAAAGTCACACAACCTAACACTACTTTTATTATAAGGTTCGCTGTGGGTTAAACCGCTGAGCTGCTGGGCTTGCTGATCGGAAGGTCGGCGGTTCAAATCCACATGACGGGGTGAGCTCCCGTTGCTAGTCCCAGCTCCTGCCAACCTAGCAGTTCGAAAACATGCCAATGTGAGTAGATTAATAGGTACCACTTTGGCGGGCAGGTAATGGCATTCCATTTAGTCATGCTGGCCACATGACCACGCAAGTGTCTACAGACAAACGCCAGCTCTTCGGCTTTGAAATGGAGATGAGCACTGCCCCCTAGAGTCAGACACGACTGGATTTAATGTCAAGGGAAACCGTTACCTTTACCCATAGTAACAGAGTTTTAATGTGCTTCCCCCCTCCCTCCCTTTATCTTCATTAGAACTAGGGAGGGCCATGTCTGAGATGCTTTCTCAAATTACATTTCTGTCTCAGACTGGGATTTCTTTTATCTGATTGTTGTCTTGGTTGTGGCTCTTCCTCCTGTTCTCATTACATCACCCGACATTGAGAACATATAACACTAATACTGTGGGTTCTGCACTGGTTGCTGGTTAGTTTCTGGTTACAGCTTGCAGTGTTGATCTGACTTATAAAGCTCTTTATAGCTTGGCATCTGGGTACCTGCTGGACCACCTGCCCTAAACCCAATCAGCTGAACCTGCTAGAACATCTAGGGAGAACCCCCTGGTGATCCCACTCTTTTGGGAGGCGAAGGGAGCTGAAACCAGGAGATTTTAATCAATTCAGTGACAATGTTGGTACTTTGGAATAGTATCTGGAGGGAGATCACGCTAGCCCCTACCCCCACCCCCATTGCATGAGTTTGTGATTGTGTTATCTTCTATCACTTTTTTGTTTTTTTTCTGTCTTTTCTGTTTTTGTCTAAAATTATAATTTTAGATTTTAAATAGCCAACAACAGTGAAGCTATATTAGATGATAGTGTTAGATCTTAAGGATGAATTTACAGAATGGCATAAATAATAACCCTCTTTGCCAAGGCCTTTGAAATCACTTTGAAAAGATGCTGTTGATAGGTATTCCAGAATATATTTATGCCAAGTATGATGAACCAGATGAAAGAAACTCTCATTTAGCACAAAAATACTGCAGGTGTTCTTAGCCATGTGTGCTATTTTCAGTCTTTCATAATTTACACTGAAAATCTATTCTTGTGACTTTCTTACAATTCAGAAACCATAATTTTCAAGTTAAGCCATATCATTCCAGTTTCCACTACTACACACTCAGCTCCACTAATGCAATGTTTCAGAATCACTTTACAAGCAAAGGAAATTGTTTATAAAACCAAAGATAGTGTGCTGACTGCCATGTAGTGCTGGCATTGGGGTGTGTCACTGAAATTTGTGCAGCAGAGTCATCTTAAGGTAGCTAAAAGGTTCTGCTAAGATAGGAAGTAGCATCCTGCTGTCCTTTCAAGGAAACACTTATCTATGTTTGTATTTCATGTTCATAACTTCTGGGGGTTCTGAGAAGCCCATAAGAATGTGAAAGGGTTTCTAAAGGAAATAGCTTGTCCAGCCTTTTCCTGTTATCAAGAACAGGAGGCGTATTCCTTTCTTACATTTTACTGTGAACTTATAAAGCTTTACCTTGGCTCTAGGAATAGTAATGCTGACATAGAAGTGAGCGCTACTGTCATATCACCCAAAGCTTCTTTAGTAGTGGGAGGGAAGCTTCTATATTCTGTATGCCTGTTACTGCTGGGATATATAAAGAAGCTTGCTTCTGTGTTCATGATGCACTTACTGTATTAAGCAGTTGTTCTCAGCTAATAGGGCAAAGCTTGGCTGCACATGTTTAGTTTCATCAAGTGGATTATTCATTGCCACTAAAGTCATAGAAAAGAGAGTAACTTAAAGAAAGGTCATGTTTATAGATAAAAATTGTTGGAGTTAACAGTATCTTAAAGCTCAAATGAACAGAACCTTTGGCAAACAGCTATGCTGTTTAGAGTCTTACATATATCTTTAAAGTTCACAGAGGCTAGAAAATAAACTCTCTACTTCTTTTTCATTAAAAAGAAAATGAACCAATATCCCTCCCTTTCCATAAGTAAGGCTGATCAGCCATTCAATCCAGGCAACTTCATTTGCCACATTAATGAAAACTGGATTGTTTGAATTCTGTGGTGTTACACAGCATTAGAATAAACAATTCATTGAAGAGAAGAAGAGAACCGTACTATTGGATTATTGAAAAGAAAGGCTAACATTATATAGAGAGAGAAATAATTGCCAGTAAGCTTAACATAGCTTCTTTTCTGAGTGCCTTTTTCTCTTCTCTATAGGGTCTAATCCATCTTTAACCAGTATACACATGCATAAATATAACTACTCCTAGATCTTCTGCCCCAAGTAGTATTAGCCAAAGCCTGCTAATGTTGCATGTGGGTCATTTAAAACAAAATCTCATAAATACAGCATCACAAACACATTTTGCATATTTAATCATCCTATCTGAATAGCTGAATTTGTAAATAAATGATCATCAAAAGAGATAGGACTTGTGCAAATGCTGTAGTTTTATTTTCTTTTTTATTGGTCTCTGTGTTTGTTTTTTGCCATGTATATTTGGAGAAATTGTGCCAGAAAAACATTCTAAATATGTGCACATTGCTCCACTTGAAAAACACCCTTGGTTCTGAACAAGCAACAAACCCTGTCCTTTAGGAATTACGGTAAATTTCTTTAGCCAATTGTTTTAATACTGCAACCTGATACTGAGCAAGGATTCTATAACAAACTTTCTCTACTGCAAGCAATTGAAGGACAGTGATTGGTAGCTTTCCCCTGTCTTTGTTTCCATATCATCAACCAGCAAGAAAAAGTAGCACCAGTTGTTTTCCTTAAAGCGGGAGCAGTCTTGGTTGAGTATGGGTGGTTGCTTGTGTTGGAAGCTTTAGCCACCTTCAAATTGCTCCACTGACAGGACACTCAGCCTATTTCTTAAAACAGGTCTATTGGTTTTCTGGAATACCAGCAGACCTTTGTCAAAAATAGTTTAGCTCGGTGGGACAGATGCTGGGTGCAGGATGAAGTGGGAGGGAGTTGATACAGTGATTAAAAAACTTTTCCACCAATTGATCCTCCAGCCCATTATCTTATTAGCTGGGCTGGTTTTGGATAGAGGGTTACTAATCTTACGTATGTAAGACTGGTAGACAGGTTTACCTTCCTATCACCTGAGATGGAAGAACTCTGGTCAATTGAAGCCCAGCTGCCAAAAATCTCAAATGATTAAGTGTTGGAGAAAACTTTGATGTTTTAATCCTAAAAACATCTCTTTCCCAGTTTAAATCAAATAGGAGCCTTCACCCTCCTTTTGTTTTGTTTTGTTTTATTACAGACAAGCCTTGCCAGTCTTTTGAAAGACTGTGGAACACATATTTAATAACTAGGGTGAGGATTTCTATGACATGTCATATTTTTTCTGGACCCTTTATTTGAATTTTTAAGTAAGTTAAAACATGTTTTAGAGTAATCTGGTGAGAATTAGATGCTTTTTATTTTGCCTGAAAAGTCATATTTTGACTTTTTAAAAGGTGTTATGTCATATTTCTGCTTAATTTTATAACAAACGTCATATTTTGGTCATATTTTGGTCATTGGCAACCCTCCTGATAAGCCAGCAAGTTCGAGCCAGCAAAGAAAGTGAGAATTTGCCTTTTTTTTTTTTTTTTTCTTATTCACTCCCCAACTCAGGGAGGGGTGTGTGTGTGTGTGAGTGAGAGGGAGAGGGAGAGGGAGGTGGGAACAAAGGCTTCTCCCCTGACCAGGCCTGAAAAAAAGAGTGAGAATTTGCCTTTTTTTTTTTTTCTTTTTCTCATTTGTTCCCCAATTCAGGGGTGTGTGTGTTCGAGGTGGTGGAGTCATGTGAGAGCTGCAATCTGATTTCAACATGCCTAAAAGATGTTCAGCAAGTGTGAAATTACGGCATCTTGTTCAAGAATTTGGGGAGCAGATTTTCAGTAGTGATGGTGATATCTTGTTTTGTAAATTGTGTGAAGTTAAGGTATCGGTTCAGAAGCATTTTAATATTCAACAACATTGCAACACCATGAAACACAAGAGTTGTTTAGCAAGATTTACCTTCACTGAGAACAGGCAACGTCTCCTTTTCGAGAGAGCTGCTTCTTCAACTGCAGGTTCATCAAATACCCAGTCAGAATTTTGTAATGATCTCTGTACAGTGATGGTTACTTCAAATATTCCCTTAAGGAAATTAGGTAGTGGTAGCCTCAGGCATTTTTTGGAGAAGTACACCAGTCACCCGATTCCAAATGAATCAACTGTAAGGAAAAATTACATCTCTGCATGCTATGAAGATGTGTTAGAAAAGTAAGATCTGCTGTTGACAACAATAAGATATGGGTTTCAGTAGATGAAACAAGTGATGTAAATAGAAGATATATAGCCAGTGTTATTATTGGCACTCTGAAATGTGACAAGCCTGGTGAAGTATTTCTTCTACATTGAGAAACTCTACAAAAAGTAAACAATTTCACTATTGCTATGCTCTTTGATGAGTCTATGAAACTGCTCTGGCTGGATGATATAGAGGGGAAATATCCTTCTCTTCGTAACAGATACCGCTCCATACATGACTAAAGCAGCCAAGGGACTTAAACTTCTTTATCCAAAAATGATCCACATTACATGCCTTGCACATGGTTTACACAGAGTGTCCAAAGAGATTCAAAGCAACTATCCTGATGTAGATTAGATAATTTTGAATGGGAAATAAATGATCATTAAAGCTCCATTTTGAGTACAAAAGTTCAAAGAAATTACTCCTACTTTGGCTCTCCCTCCCCAACCTGTCATGACACGTTGGGGGACTTGGCTGGATGCGGCTATGTATTATTTCACAAATTATGCTTCCTTGCAGCGGATAGTTAAAGAAATTGACTGTTGTGAATCTTCTTCCATCAAGATTGTATAAGATTCCTTTTCTGAAACCTTTGCTAGAAACTTAGCATATATAGGATCTAACTTCAGTAGATTATCAAGAGCAATCACCCGCCTTGAAACTGTAGGAATGGAACTTAGTAATGGACTGAACATTGTAAAACCAGTTGAGCATGATTTAAAGCAAAAGGGAAAGTGACTGAAAAAATTAGTGATAAACTGCAAAGAGTGCTGTAGTCTAATCTGGGTTATTCAACACTTTGCAAAATAAGTAACATTCTAAATGGACTGGAAGCAAAATTTGAAGAAGGAGTTTTGAGTTTGATAACCTCAAGATGCACATGGTCATCCAATGCAATTCTGCTGTTAATGAAAACTAATCCAGGGATGACCATTTTACTCTCAAAATGTTCATTTGATTCCTTCAATACTAGCACTTCTGCACTGGAAGTGAAGAAGAATAAACCTTTTAATTTGTGTGTGTGTGTGTGTAAGCACAGATTTTTAAAAATTGGGTGCTAATTTCATAAAAATTGTAAAGTCATATTTTTGCTTTAAAAGTCATATTTTTGGTTTAATTGGTCATATTTAAACGGTTTTAAGGTCATAAATGCTTGCATATTTCTAACATTTTTAGGTCATAGAAATCCTCACCCTATTAATAACAGATTGTATGATATTCCAGAAGACCAATATGCCAATGTATAGAAGGACCCCAAAGCACAGGGGTCCTTCTGCAGAAACAAGATGTCCTACATAGAATCCAGATGGGCTGGCAGATAATGATTATGATGTTGCCCTTATTTCTAATTCATTCTATCTAATCTGTCTACCTATCTATCGAACTGTATGATTATTCTGATTTGATTTATGCTTCATATTATTTTTATTATATATACATTCTATATCTCTATCTCCAAACTATGTATCTCTGTCTGTCTGTCTGTCTATCTAAAGTTTAGTTAAAACTTCATGAGACAAATTTCTCAGTGATT
This sequence comes from Candoia aspera, assembly GCF_035149785.1. NCBI lineage: Eukaryota > Metazoa > Chordata > Lepidosauria > Squamata > Candoiidae > Candoia > Candoia aspera. The sequence goes on along the minus strand of NC_086155.1, from coordinate 152,385,485 downwards.
ATTCAGAAGCAGCTGTTTGAAAGGCTTTATACGAGCAGATCAATGCTTCATTTTCTCCCTTCTCTAGCATTTTATTGTAGTTTCTTTAAGCTGAAGTACACGTTAAGCAGAATGGATGATAGAGAGCTTGATAGAATGGGGATGATACTATCTCAAGCTTTATATGGGGAATAATGAAACCATTAAAATAAGAAAACAGGTGAACTTAAACCTCTCTGTGATGGATTAAGTTTCTGTTTGCATGGAATATTCCTTTCCTTTCGTTTCTTTTTTCCATGAAGGAGGACTTAAAAGTGATACCTCTTTCTTTTCTTACAGCCATTCTGCTTCTCCATCATTACCTAATTCTGCTGCACATCATTGGCCCAATCAGATTCTCCTTTCTTATTCTTTCTTATGTAAGCAAACAAGTATGCATTTGTTGTTGTATATTTTGAATACTTTTTAAATTACCTTTCTATAATTAAAAAAGTATTCAAAATATACAACAACAAATGCATACTTGTCTGCTTTGTATAAGTTTTAAATAGGTAATATTACTGTGCAGTTATTCAACCAAAATCCAATACTTTAGGTCAGTGTTGCTTAAAGTGTGGTCCTAGGACCCCTGGGTGTCCTCCAAGATCCTCTCGGGGGTCTGCGAAATCAAAATACTTTGCCAGCCTGTGTTAAAAAATGATACAATATTAAAATCCCATCAAACAATCATGAGAAGTGGTAGCAGCAGCAAATGCATCAATTTTAATTTTTAATGTGGTAAATATGGATAAATATAAGCTATACAAGAAAAAGCTCTTTTGGGGTCCTCCACAATTTTAAAAGTGGAAAGAGATCCTGAGGAAAAAAAAGTTTAATCATTGCTTCAGGTGATTCTCACGGCCGCATATATTTTCAACTTGGAATAACCTTGGAAACGTAATCACCATAATGTTTGTGACAAATGTGTTTGCTACGACTCCTGTTTGGCATAACACACACAGAATAAAAGATTCAAGAATAAGTTTATTTAGATACAGAGGATAAAATTGATAATTCTGGAGGGGCATATCTCTCAAATATTGTTACTATTTTCTTAATTTTAACTGAGAGATTTGCCTGTCCTCTATGCAGAATGCAAACCTTATACTGGTATACCTGGGAGTGAGTCACTGAAACCAGCCTCATTTCTGGGTGAGCATGCATAGGATTTCATTTCTTTTAAATACATGTTATTCTTTCATGGCTATTAAGTAAAACAATCAAAACGTTTTTTGAAAAGTTCTCACCATAGAAGTGTGTCCTGTGGAGGTAAAGAAGGAAATACTGAAATTATTCATAGGGAAAGCAACCAAGTATTGCTAATCAGTTGAGGTAAATCAAACCATGACTTTCTTCAAGGCTGAAGTTTCAGTCTGTACATTTATGGCCTATATCAATAGCTGAATCCCTACCACAGATGTGTAATCTTGCAAGTAAGTATCTTGTGTGACATAGAATGCATATTATAAGCCTTAATTTAATTATAAGGAAAGAATCTTGAATTTTAATACTTCATTATGATGTTCAGTCTTATAAACACATTAATATAGAATATGTGTAAATTAAATAGTTTTTTTCCTATTTGTGTTACATGATAGCTTATACTGATTTAGCTTCCAGTATTTTTTTTAAAAAAAATATGTTATGCATGAGTTCTGTCTATGAAGAATGCAATCCTTTATGTAACTGTCATTTATATATTTTTCTGAAGCAATATTATAGTGAAAAATTCAGGGAAAAATTATGATAAATCTGATTTTATAGCTTATTATTCAGCAAGGTCAAATAAGCAGAGAGAAAAATATAAAATACCTGACATATGTATCATTAACATTAAACATTAAGTTACAATACCCAATTTTGTTTAGCATTGTTTGAATATTTTTCTTAGCACAAATGATTTTCCAATAAAATGGTCACTGACTGTTTCTGGTAAAGTGCTTTAAAATTACAACTTAAAGGGATATATGTTTTTCAAACTAAAAACTATTAGAAAGCATGAAAGGAAAGGTGAGGTTATTGGAATAAACATACAAGATACGTAGGTGTAATACTGAGAGTATCCTGTATTCAAAATTCAAAATGATGGCTTCCATATTATGCAAACAGCTCAGTGGAAGTTGGTTGTACTGATTTCAGTGATAATGTGCATGTCTAACATTGTCCAGATCTTGCAAAACCATGTGTAATCCAAATGTGTTGGACTATTATTCAGCCTGCTAGGGGTGATGGATTTTATATTTCAGCCCATCTGAGAGGAGATAATATTGAGAAAAGTTGATATCCAAGTAATTAGATGGTTGCATTCCATTCAATTTGTTACTTATTCCAAGTATTCTATGTAAATTTTCACAACTTAATGTATAATAATAGAAGCTGTGATATAGTTTATACATTGTTTGGCAGTAACAAGTTAGAGCTAGCTCAAGGTGGCTACTCTCAGTAAGACATGAAGGATGCTGATAATCCAGATGATTATTTAGCACTGATACCATTGGAAATAGTTTTAGTACAGTGATCTTTTTAGATGTTATAAGAGCAATAGTGTATAGACACCATGTTGCAGTGGCTTCCATAATTTTTCATGTCTAATAATTTGATATGTAAATTGATATGTAAATTCCACATAAGAGCATTTTCAAATCAGTAAACATCCACATTTAAATCCTATGAAGTTGACTGGTCCTAGCTAGTGTTGGAATGATCCCTTTGTTTTATTGGAACATTGGTCTCCCTTTGTACCTTGATAATTCTGGCACCTGACTCTAAATAAGACCCATGGACTTACTGAAAGTGTGACAAGACTGTCTCATTTCAAAGTGCAGGTTGGCTGGGAAAATTAGTGTTTTTTTCTTATAAAAAAATTGTTTTCATAAAAATAATAAGAAAAGAGCTGATCTAGTCCTCTTTTACCTTATCAACATGGTTACTCATAACATGTATTTTTTGAGCACAATGTTTTTTATTAATTATTATTTTTGTATATGCTAATACACAAAATCCATAATAATTAAGGACTTTATAACTATTTTTTTAAGCTTGCGCAAGTATGGAGGTTGCTTAAAAAGTTAAAAGATTTTAAAAAATGGTTTTGTATTATTTCACTTTGCTTCAATGGTGGATCAAATCCTATAGTTTAAGATTTGTCAAACGTTACCTGGTCTTCTCATAGAGTTGTTAAAATAGGGCTTGGATCAAAGGGGGTTGCCTGCTAGGACTAGGTGACTGATGGACACCTCCCTTGTCACCTACCTAGTTTTTTGCCCACCTGATATTTAAAATAACTTTCTTAAAAATGGAGCTGCATGGAATTTCATACATGAGTGAAATTAATGTTTTGCTTGTGCTCCACATGTGGTTTGTGTATATAAGAGAGTTGAGACTGTAGTATGTTTTGGCTGCATATCCCTCCATAGGCATCTGCAATACATTATGATTATAAAAATAATGGACAAAATGATGACATCATGACAAAAATCCCAGACTTTTGTACTTGCACCCCAGCATTGGATGTAAATATATAAGTCACAGTGCTTGTGTTGTGTCATCACAGTGCCTTTATTTATTTGTTTATATAATGAAGCCATCCAATTCCAAATGGCTCTGTTTGGCTTACATTTTAAAAGCAGGAAAAAAGAGAAATAGATCATGTGCATCCATGAGGCAAAACCATACAACCTACGGAGGCTCAACCACTTATCTACCCAAGGCCTGGAAGATTAGCCAGTTTTTCAAAGAGTTTCTTTTTTTTAATAGTAAATTTTATTAGGTTTCAAGAAAAGAATAAAAACTACAAAAAAAAAACTACAAAGAAAAAAAACTAAAATGCGGAAACACAAGAGAAAAAATTTTAAATTTACAAAAAGATGTGGCTTCCGACTTCTAACAGCAAAGATATACAACATTTCCACAATCAATCTCTTACTCTATATTAAACCAAAACACCACATTATTTCTATAAGTCATTCCCCTTTAACACATAATAAAAACCACTAAGTAGAGTTACTCCTCCCCCTTATATTAAAATAAAGAAAAAAAGTTCATATAAACCTCCTAAACATCTTTCTCCCCTCCAAAAGATAAAACGTATTTAATTATTCCATTCCTACCACTATTCTATACATTTCTGTCCACTATAATAAGAGTCAAATTAAAAGCACATAAGTTGTCTGCTATTATACTTAATAGTACAACAATTTTAATAATCCCAATCTTAATAAACCCAAAAAACAAAGACAATTCAAAACAGTAATTCCATATCTTTAAAAGGGAATAACATCAATCAAATCCTTAAAGCAAACCAAATATTCTTTAACCCTAATACATTTTTAATAATTGTAATCTTAATAAACCCAAAAAACAAAACCAATTCAAAATAGTAAATCCAAATCTTTAAATGAAAATAGCATCAATCAAATCCTTAAAGCAAACCAGATGAACATTCTTCAACCTTTATCCTACTTCAAAATAAACCAGAGCAGTTACATACCCCTACCATGTGCACAGAGCTTCCCTGTTAAAATAATCAAACAGCCCAACTGCCCCCTCAAAGATTCCAGGTTCTTTCCATGGCATCCATCAAAAACTTATGGCTTGCAGATCTCTCTCTCCCTTAGATTTTTCCAACTCTATTATCCAGTCATCCAGCATCTCGATAAAAATGCCAATCTCAGTCTTAAAAAAACCCTTTCTATCTCTCTTAAATTCCTCAGTTTCATCCACCACATCCCCAACCTGATGGCACATTTTATCTCATATTTTCCACAGTGTCCTGGATATCTTGCATAAAAATTTGATAGAAGTCAGAAGAAATCTGTTTAAAATCCTGGTGAAGGTCAGAAAAAGTCTTTTTGAAATCCTCCATGTCTCACGCAGTAGATTGTGGCGCCCTCTAGGAGCTTAACCAGTGAAAGTTGAAGATATGGAAGAGTTCCAAACTGTGTGAAATTGCAGACAGTTCTCAAGGGAAAGCGAAAACAGAAAGCTGAAGATGCAAATCAGCCAGTTCAACATGTAGGAAAATGCTAATATCTTCAAATTTAATAGAAAAATAATAACAGGAAGACAATTGTTTACTCTCAATCTTTGTAATTTCCTTTGGAAAGAAAACAAAATCGAAAACTTAAAAGATTTTTTTTTTTAAAAAAAGGTTTAAAAAAAAGAGAGAGAGAGAAGATATGCTTCCTAGATCCCAATAGGTGACATTGTTTAATTGAGATTTGGAGCGTATCTACTCTGCCTGATCTTACCAGATAGGCAGAAACAATCTGATGACCAGGACCTTGAATTGTATCCAGAAGCCCACTGGAGGCTAGTGCAGCTCATGAAACAATAATGTTACTGCCAGCCCATGTCACCGCATTTTGGACCAGCTGTAGCTTCCAAGTCATCTCCAAAGACAGCATCATGTAGAGTGCACTGCAATATTTTATAACTTTCTCCCCATTCCTTATTTTTCTGTTTATCTCTAAGGTTCTGTGAAATAGGATTTTTAATGTTCTTTACGGCTATAAATCTGATTTGCCTTTTGGAATTTAGACCTCATCTCTGCCTTATATTCAGAATGTTCATTTAACCTTATTAATTTTTCTTCTGGTAAATGGGCATTTTATTATCAGTCACACCCACTATAGCAGTCATTTTATGACAGTACCCTTGACACATTTTTGTAACTTTAAAGGGGCTTACTACTCAAAAAGGGAGGCCTTGACCTAAAGGCAAACAGTTTGTACATAAAAATGTTTAGGGTGTTGATCCACCATTTTTTCCTTAAAGGATCCCTCCAGGAAAACTGTGGAACAGAGCAACAATTTGTGAAAAGAAACATTAAGAAGAACATTTAGAAAGAAAAATGTGGTATCAATTGTTATGTATTTCTGTGCTTTTAAAATATTTATGTATGTAGCCCTGCTTTCATCTTCCTTCTAAACATCAGAAATATAAATGAACATTTGTTTTGATTTTAGAAAAGGAGTATTAAAAAGGAAAATTAAATTGCTGGGATGCATTTATTTAGGGAGCCATTTGGATTTTATTGGAAAGAATTTCCACCCAATTTAACAAAATAATTTTCTTTACAGAACTGTAAATGGCAATTAAAATTATGTTGGATAGACACTAATATACATTTCCTGCATAAACAGAGCCAGGGAAATAGGCTTAGCTCAGATAATTTGAGTGCTTTTGCATGGAGTGTTCAAATGTCAGTTTGATGGTCTTCAGAGAAAATAATGGGGAAATAAGACTATACCTTTCAAATAATTGGCCTAGTTAGTGTGGAGGCACAGCTAGCAAGAACTTAATCAAAATTTAAAGTAAAATGGCACACTTTCCTAGAGTGTAAACAACTTACTAGATTACTTTGATTTGATAAACTGCACTATTACAACTGTTTGTGTCCTTTATTTCAAATACACCAATGCCCAAACATTTGCCAATTCCATTTTCTGTTGTCTAAAATGAAAACAGAATGTTCCCTTTATGAAAAGGAGAAGAATATTAGTTTGAAATATAGAATGGCATTTATGTATCCTTTTAATCACAATATAAAATGGGAGAAACATCAGATAAGGTTTCATTTTTACCTCTTAAATGTATAATAGTTTGCCACAACTCCTAAAACCAAATCAGTATTCCTTTATCCTAGTTAGTTATGAGGTTATTATTCTTGCAGTAGTGTCTTTTGCCAAGCATAAATTATCTAGAGCAGTGTTTCTCAACCTTGGCAACTTTAAGATGTGTGGACTTCAACTCCCAGAATTCTCCAGCCGCTGGCTGGCGAATTCTGGGAGTTGAAGTCCACACATCTTAAAGTTGCCAAGGTTGAGAAACACTGCTAAGAGCTAGTACAGTTTTCTAAAAGTTCCATCCGAACCATCCCTTTTCTTTAAATCCTTTTTTACATACACTTTGTTTCTGGTTACCTGTCCTGCAGTTATTTGCAGATATAATTATATGGTACATAGATATATTAGTAAGTACAAGTTACAAATGGTCTTTATGCAGTTTTTCTTATTTCTAACTGAACTAGTGTTGGTTCATTTATGTATTCTGGAAATAGAGGCCCAGGTCATTTATTTCCATGTTCTGAGATCTTCAATTGTACAGGAAGGATTGGTCCTAATGGTAATAAGAGCTGCCTCGTATTGCTTCTCCTGCCCTTTAATAGGATGATAGGAGGATCTTTGGAACCCTGGAATTTGTAGTTCTTAGAGTAATAATTTAGATGGGAGGGGCACATTATTTTTTCTCTTTCAAACAATAACCTCTTTCAGGAATTGTAATTCACTGCCATCAAATGTGAGATAGCCACCAATTAAGCAAATATATGACAGTAAGGCCTATTAAAATATATTCATTATGATGGCTGATTACTTCCCTTTATATCTGACTGCAGACAAATGGCAATGGAAGAGTGCTATTTACTTGCTCTCTATGCTTGTGAACTATACAAGTGCATCTAATTCAGTATGGTTGGTATGACATGGAAATTGGACCAAATGGTCCTTTGCTTGAATCTAACAAGGCTCATCTTAGTTCTTAAGTTCTTAGTTCTTTAGTTAAAGAGTTGTTACTCTAATGAAGGGCCCAGTTTATACTTGTACATTGGAATACTGCTTTTGATATTACCATATGGATATCATAATATCCACATGTTCCATATAGTGACACACATATACATGCTTACATACATACATGCAAAGCATCTTCCAACATGATCTACTGTGAGTATGGGCAAACAATTTTTTTTTTTAAAAGGTATATGTGCTGATGGAGTAGAGTGTCTCAGGAATTGATCCCTAGATTAGGAAATTCCAAACTCAAATGTGGTATTTCTCAATAGCTACTAAGAGGTTGTAGGCAAATCTGTCTATGTCTCACACACACACACCCTGTTGACTATATAGCACTTATAATACTGACAGATCTTGGTCCTACTCACACTGTAATACAACAGTGCTCAGTGCTGATTACTGTTCTCCTATCCTATCTGTATAATTAAGTATGGCCTATAGTTGCCTGCTGTACCTCTACTGGCGAAAGTTTACAACATGATAGTTCATATAAAATGCTTTTAATATTTGAAAGCAGTAAAAATAACGCAAGGTTGTACTTTTTTAGTACTTGGATGGAGACCACCATGACTAGACTGGGAAAAACATTCTGAAAATAGCAATTGTAAGTTTTGATGCTAGAAAAACAACATGGATGTGGTCTATACAGTCACCAAGAGCTGAGCTGTACTCAGGGGAGACCTTACTACTCCAATGTATCTGAAGGATATCAGGATGTGGAAGTCTGAGCTCTGTTAACATGTTTGATATACACAGCTGTACTTTTCTCTTTTGTTGCATGTATAGCCAGATGATTCTTAGGACTGTGCACACTTTTATATGAGTCACTTTCTATATATCTCTCTGGTTTCATTACTGCAAGTTGCAAAGTATCTGCAGCCTCTTAAGGTTTGGTATGGCTGCTTCAATTCCCTTCCAGAAATCATCTTGGCATGCATGAACTTCCACAGAAGACTTCCATGGGATTTCTAGCAACATGAGCAAGGTGCCTTGTCAAATTATTTGCATAAACCTAATATTTGCCATAGGTGTTAGATATAGACAGTAAATGGAGAGGTTCTTGGTATCAAAACTTCCATGCTCATTTTCATGTATTCTGCGGTGAATTGTGCTAGGAACATACATTTATACAAGTTGTGAATAATTCATTTCTATTTATAGACAAATACTCTCATCCTTAATTATAATACCCTGATGATATGCATGTAGTTACACTGATTGAGCATTTTTTAAAAATGTAATTAAATCTTCCTCAGTGGTATTCAGTTTAGAATGTAATATTCCACTATTTATATTTGTTTTCTTATGATCTCATAAACATTTAATATGGAAATGTGAAAGACCAAAACAAAGAAACAAAAAGGGTACTTTACTTCACCATCAAATACATTTTGATTCAAATGCCAGTGAATCAAAAATACTAGCTAAAGGGAGCTAATGTTGTGCTAATTTACCCTGTCATGACTACCAAATCAAAATGTGAATTGGGCAGTCAAGAAACCTTAAGCAAAATGCTGCATTTTTTCTTCAGTGCCAAAAAGAAAAAAGATCCTCAAGAAGATTCAGATGTGTAAAATATTGGTATGCTGTCACGCCACGGCTTTGTGATCTCTAGCATAGATTGTCTCTACGACGACGTTTTTCTCTGGATTTTGCTATTAACTCAGGTGCTAGAAAAGGCACCTGGGCCATCTCATTTCTGTTGCTCTACTGGTGAGATTCAAGGGACCCAAGATCCTTTCTCTGCCTCCCATGTCCTGCTGTGCTGTCTCATCATGGCAGGGATGTGTTTGTGTTCCTGGGAGGGATGAGTCAAGAACGTCAGGGATACATTCCAAGAATGTACTGTATATTCCCAGCAGGGTCATCCAAGGTGTGAAGATCATCCCAGCTGCCTAGCTAAAGCAAGCAGGCACCCGTATTGGGCAGCAATGATATAGGAAGATGCTGGAGGCAGATAATCATTTTAGTGACAACAGCAAAGGCATCAATTCATGCTGCTTAGGAGAGAGTAATGTAAACTACTCCTACCAAGAAAACCACATGAATAGAAAATATAGGAATGATTGACAATATAGTGCCGGATGATAGGCCTATCAGGTTGGATGGCACTCAACATGCTACTGAGAAATTGCTGAGGATCTTTCAGATTACTAAGGGTGTTTATGACGTGATTAGATTAAAACCTTTGCCCCTTATAATGAATGTACTTGCATTTGCGGAGCCCCAGAGACATAACACATATATTATCTGAATGTCAGTTGTATAAGAAAGAGAGAGATCAGTATCTTGGACCAAACATTAGACAAATGGCCTATTGGGATCCTTATATTAAAACAATATATTTCTTGTGTGGTCAGAATCCAAAAATTACATATAATACCGCCCTTTAATTGAACAAAACAATACAACTGAGAACTGTGTATGTGGATCTGCTTGGAGTAAATTGTAGGGATGAAATGGAAATATGATTTGCATTTTCTTTTACATTTCTTTTATTCTGTTTTTAACATAAGGTCTTACTATTGTTCTGTGTTTTATATTTTGTTTTATGATATGGCCTAATGGCTAATCAATAAAGTATTACTAAAGACTTTGGGATGTCTAGTTCTTGATGTCGCCATACAGGAAAAGGAAATTTGAAACTGTAAAGACAGAATTACAGCAGGAACATGGAATGTAGGAAGCATGAACATGGGAAGGTTCAACATATTGATGGGATAAATGTGAAAAGAGACTACCAAAAATGAAGAAAAAAAAAGCAAATTGGACATCAGAACGAACTGTGGAAATTGCCAAAAAGAGGAGAACTGACAATGAAGATAGCGATAGATATCTTCTGCCTTTTAGGATCAACCATCAACAGTAAAGGAACAATAAGGCAGGAAATATGCCACAGAGTAGCACTTGATAGAGTAGCCATGAAGACCTTGGAAATGATATTCAAACCTCATGATGTGTACATTCCTACAAATATCAGAATCATGCAAGCCATGATATTGCCTGTGGCACTCTAGGGAAGAGAAAGTTGGACTTTGAAGAAGCCAGATAGAAAGAGTATTGACACTTTCAAACTTCGGTGTTGGAAAAGGCTCCTCAGAATACCATGTACAGCCAAGAAGACAAACAAATGGATCATCAAATGAATGAACCCATCGTTCTCACTTGAGGCACATATGGCCAGGCTCAAATTATCCTATTTTGGACTCATTATGTGAAGACCTACCTCTCTGGAGAAGGTCCTGAAGCTGGTAAAAATGAAAAGGGAGAGAAGAAGAGGAAGACTAGCAGAAAGGTGGATGGACTCAGTTACAGTGGCAAAGGATACACTGTTGGAAGACCTGAAGAGCCAGGTTAGGGATAGATCATCGTGGAGAAAAACTATGTAGTCACTAAGAGTCAACACCGACTTGATGACATGTTATCAAGATGCTTACTTTTTAGGGCCAGACAAAACCTATTTGGATTTAGAATTTAAAATGATAAATAAATCAAAATAAGATACATGTGATCATTCAGCAAGAAGGCTGATCAGACAATGCATATGACGGGAATGCTGGTTACCAAGTAAGGATAACTGGATCATGGGAGTTAGTCAAATTGTATATATTTGGTTCTTGTTATTCATGGGGGTTCTGTTTCCCCTCGATAATAAGACAACAAAACAGTATACTTTGCACAAGTGCAAAAGCCAATCTGTCATTTTGCACATATAGGATACACCAGAAACCTGTAAAAATTATCAGTAAAAACTATGGATGTGTTTACCAGTGGATACCAAGGCCCGGTATGCATTATTTTCTAAACATAGATATGTCATATTATGCATAATGAGACTGTGGATAATGAGGACTACCTGTACTATAAGTAACTCGAATGTGGCTAATGATTAATATGGGACGCTATATAATAAAATTACAAGAAGTTAGATGAAAGATGGTGACCAACATAGGTCATTTTCCCACTAGAGACTTAAAGCATCTACTAATTTTATCACACCATTGTTGTGCCAAAAGAAAGTTATGAAGACAGGCTTTATATCAGTTCAGCAATGGCTGACCGATGCTATAAAGACATTGTAAGTCACTAGTGCGGAAATGCCTTTATTCCATCTTTTTTCTCCTTCAGAATGAGTAATTGCTAACACTTTGAGGGCAGAGTGAGAAAAAAACCAATGTAATTTGGGTTATTTTAAGTTGTCAGCCACTTATTAATTCTTTGGCTATTTTTCTAAGTTTTATGAACATGAATTCCTCCTTGCTTATTCTTCTGAATTTTAGAATCTATAGCATGATTCCATTCCATAACATAATTTATTGTGATTGATTGCATAAAATCATAAGATTATAGAGTTATAAGGGACCTCCGAGTCCAATCCCCTCACTGTTCCTATGCCTTTCTCCTGCAGTGTATGTCTATGCTATACCTGCAGTATATGTCTGTCTCTTGTTTGTAGCTGAAGAGAACTGAAAAGCCAAAATGTCAGCTTCAGATTCCTGTTCTTTTCAGGTGTTTTAAGGGACAATGAGTATGTAATGCCTGCAATTTTAATGTTCCCATTTAGCCTGGGGAAAATTTGGGAAATAAAGTAGTGGTAGGGAAAGTTAGCTCATCTGAAATCATAATATGTTCACCTTACAAGTTGGATGGAAGGTAGGTTTTGTTTTTGTTTTTGTTTATTGAATTCCATGTCTTTTACTGAGTTGTGTGAGTTGTGTTCAAAATTTATCCTGTTGCTCATTCTGTTCTGAATGGAACATATAAAATATGTTCTAGTATAAAGGGAATATAATTAGAGAGAACAGTTGGCTCAAAGGATTAGTCATGAAATATTGAACACTTAAATTTAGACTGCGGGAAATCTTCCAGAATACAATTTTGTATTGAATGAAAATGTATTAGTTTTTCATGCCAGTTCAATGCTTTTTATGGTATTAATAGTCGATCTTGATGCTATTTGTCGTATGCCTATATCTTTAATAATTGTAGTATCTCTAGACCCGCAAAACCATGATCACTACTTATGTCAAGTCCTAGTATAAAATATATGTTTTTAGGCTTGTGGATTTTGTATCAGGGAAGAGTGATTCTTTGTGATTCTCTCTGCTTTCTGAGGTATGTAGTTCAACTTCATGTTTACATTTTCAAAAGTAGTATATAAAGCTATTAGGGCTCTGCAGCAGTTTGGATTCAGTCTCCAAAGAGTGCTTTTGGAGTATGCTGGAGCACAAATCCAGCACCTGTTTGCAACACCTTAAAGCAGGATCCTTTAAGATGATGCAAAAAGCTGTGGTATTTGCAATTCTATGTGCTCCAAAGCAGTGAGCATGCCAGACAGTGAGTTTTATATAGCAGTTTTCTAGGTAGATCAGTTTAACTGGCTACTATAGCCTTTTTATTTTATTTTATTGTTATTGTTGTTTAAGATTATTTTGGAACACTGAAACTTTTTCTGTTCTGTGTTGCAAGAAACTGTACTTTAATGGCTTCCTGCATGGCTACTGCCAGATGGAGCCATTTATAGTTCACTGCATGGGGTAGCTATAATGTGTGAGCTTTCCTTCTAATGCTAATACTCTAATTCTCTGCTGATGGACTTGATGAGCCACATTAAAAGGTAGATTTATTAAATACTTTGAAAAACAAATAATTTTAAAGTGTGATTTTAAAACATTGAAGAAATTCATTTGTGCTGTGTCCTTTGTGCAACCCAATTTGCTTTTATTTATCTTAGATCAATGGGTTGTTGGCTTAGCAATGCTTTTAATATAGGATGGTTGGTTGTAAAATGAAGATTAAGTAGCAAACTGTTTAAAATAGATAACAATTAAATGTTTTCGAGCATAATCTCACATACTGTGTGCTTGCAAAAATCTTGAATGACTTGCTAACTGTTAGCCATTTTACATTCACAATCTTTAGTATGAAAGTTGAAATCTCTGTATTTCCCATCTTGTTTTATGTTATCCACGCAAATAGATATGGTCTTCAGGCAGTGAGAATTATATAAGCAGTAGACCTGTGTGAATCATTTGACAAGGCTCTTCCCTTGTGAATGAAGTCTCTCTTAGGAACTAATCCTCAAAACAGCTGAAGCTACTTAAAGGGTTGGGGTGGGTGTTTCAGTGCTCTCCAGAGGTCTACTGCTGAATAGCTGGTGAAGTAAAAGTATAATACTTAAAAGCAGTGCTGTTGCTGGAAAGAGAGAGACAAAAACTAGGAATATATCAGCAACTTTAGCTGTGAATTTTATATAAACAGACACTGTCTCAGTGAATTTTAATGCCTCTTTAAAAGCAAGGTTCCTATAACAATTTCCAAGGAAGTTACTTTTTTTTAATACTATTCAAAATTATAATTTCTCATATCTTTCATTCTGTGGGATTTAAAACATGATTGAATATTAAATTCAGTATTTAATATTAAAAGTATTTAAAACCAATCCATACACATAAAAGTTATTAATTGCTCAAAATAGTTGATCTTGTGATTGGTTGAAAACATTCTGTTTGTTTAAAACTGACATTGAATTTCAGATACAGGACTACCAGAAAATGCATAATATGTTTATATTTTATCTTATTCATATGTTTCTATCTTTATCTTATTCATTCTTGATATAAAAAATAGCCCAGGGGATCCAGAATGATAACTTATTAAGACTACATTTCTTAAGCACCCTATCTAACTTTGTTAACAGATAATAAAGGAATCAGGAGTGTGGGAAACCACTGATTGTCTTTGTAGCCCTTTGTCTTTCGATATTCTGTCCTTTGGTTAGTGATAAAGATTCTGTTCGGTTTTAAGTCATGGATATAGCCATGAATTAAATACTTTTGGATCAAAAAGAACTTCAGTTAATGTGCCTTCCATTTTCCCATCTTGAAAACAGCCCCAGAACTAATTTTTTCCAATTAAATCTTAGTAATAACTAGCCTGATAGTTTGCATACCATGCCTTTTTTGGCTTACCAAATAGATAAAATAATGGTCCCTATAGCAGGATAATGAGATCATAAAGTGGAAAGGATCAATCATAGTTCATGTTCATATATTAAAGCTATTTTGAATATGAATATAAACTTTTAACACAATGAAATCATATATTCAGATAGATGTCATCTATTCTATGAACAACTATGATAGTTGAGAGTTGGTCAGCATATAAATTTAATACATTATTATTATTATCTGATTTAAATTATTGTATAATCTATGTATGTCTGAAGAATGGAACTGTTTTCCAGGTTTAAGCCTTCCTCCCTAAAGCAAGTATGGCTGTATTCCATAGATATTGTCTAATTAGTGAGTAATTTATTTTGTGTGCATATTATTATAGTAGGAAGCTGAGGACAAAATATGTGCTTTTGTTTGAATTTTACCCATTGCCCTGCCAATAATCTCCCTTCCTGAGTATCTAGCAGCAATATCAGGACTTTCTTTAGATTATTCCAGACATCTTAACCTGGGGAATTTTAGTATTCATGATGAGAGTGACCATTTGAGAATGTCTGTAAATTTCATATCTACAATGGCAATCTGGCCCAGATAGTATTTGGTGACAAAGCTGAATGTACCTTAGGTATTATTTTCAGCAATAGTCTGTGCTAATGAAGGGACTGACTGTCATGGACAGATTACTCTCTGGTTTATTTTGGACTGACTGTATGTCAGGTAGTGTCCAGTTAAAATGGGCTACCATAGATGTCTGAAGGATCTAAATGATGTCTTGAAAATGCATAGGGAGGTTCCTAACTGTTCTACCAACAGTATTGATGAAATTCTGGATAAATTATGGAATACGAAAAAGGCCTGAATAATTGACATTTTTGTTCCCAAGCTTTCAGTCTTCTCAGCAGACCCAAGTTAGCTCTCAGAAGCTGGTGTTAGTGAATTATAACCAAAGTGCCAGTTGTAGAAACCTTTAGAAGAACCAGATTATAGTAGAATCTACTTGTCAGAAGAACCATATTAAACTAGAGACCACTTGGTGATGAGAAAAAGAAAGAAAGCCTACTTTTTGTCCTCATATCAACACAGAATAGATGGCAATTCAGTGCAAGGTTGTTTTTGCTGTTAAATGCCATAGTCAGAGATTCAGTCTAACAAACTGCTTCATTCTTTTCTTCTAAAATTACTGAGATTTAGTTCAGTTTGAAATACCTCCCAGAATTGCTCAGCATAAAATCCCTTGTATATATTTGAAATTTGGCAGGCTTTATTCCTTCATATGGAGCAACTGTGCCTGCAAATGTCATCTAGTTAGATCAAATGCTCACACACAAATTCACTATTAATATGCACGTTTCTTTCAAAACAAATATAAAGTAACATTTACTCCATCAAATTCTGTAAAAAATTAGATATTGATTTAAGGATTTTCTTTAATAGTTTGAGGCAGTTAAAAATCTGAGGTTTTTAAAGCTTATTTTGAAATGCACTTCAAATCAAATTAGGGCCTTGAAATTATATCAGGCTTTTTTTTTAATTGGTAAATCAGAGCCCAAACTAAATCATATACAGATTAATATG
Organism: Candoia aspera; assembly: GCF_035149785.1. NCBI lineage: Eukaryota > Metazoa > Chordata > Lepidosauria > Squamata > Candoiidae > Candoia > Candoia aspera. The sequence goes on along the minus strand of NC_086155.1, from coordinate 152,369,362 downwards.
TACAAAATGAAATGCAGAAAAGTTACTGTTTTGTTTCCAAAATTATTACATTTTGAAAAATAAAAGTTAATTATAGTAGATTTGCCTAGACGCAAAAATGAATATGAATTTGTGTTATGCTATTTTATAACTCAAGATTCCATGAAGTTCCTCTCTGGCCTGTTATCAAAAATTCTGAATAAAACTATAATGTTCCTGTAGGTTTTTTTTCCCCTCTAAGAGGAAACAATCCCCTATGGAATTCTGTTGTGAAAAATGTATAAAATAGAAATTACATTCTGCAAACTCATCTTAATTAGCCTTAGAAAAACAAATAATGTTAATTCTTTCATCATACAAGTTTACCCAGATTTTGGATTTTTAAATTGCTTGACCTTTTATTTTGATTGTATTTGGAAACTTGTATTTGCGAAATGTGCTATAGAGAAATAGAGCTTTAACTAGAAGCTGAATGCTGTTGTGTTACCTAGCTAAATAAATAATAGGAACATCATAGTGTTGACTGCCATTTCCCCACTTGACTTTCTGGGAAAAAGATAGATGGGATTTACATTAATAAAACTGATTGTTCAAGATGTAAACAAGCTTAAACAGGGTCATAGGACTAACACTTAAATGAAAACAGAGATAGTCCTCACTTACAGTCGCCAGTGGGAACTGGCGACTCCATTGCTAAGTGGTGTGGTCGTTAAGCATCACATTATGTGACCACACCAACTTACAGTGTCAGTTTTGGCTGTGGTCATTAAAGCAAATCACTGTGGGTTGTTAAGCACAATGTCCCTTAACATAGTGTTTACTAAATTAGGAAAACAGATGGTAAAATTTAAGACATGCAGATGCTGGTAGAAGGTAGTAGACTGTATGTGCTCTGTTGCAAGGAACGGCTTGTTGAAAAAAGCAAAAATGGCTGTATAGATGGGCTTGCTGCTGTCCATTTTGTTATATAGAAATGTAAGGGGAAACAAAAAAGTAAGCTGAATGCAGTGGGAATGGTTTATGGATGGTAACAATGTGGGTTGAGTACTGTATAGAAATTAGTGTTACTACAAAAGAAGTACTTGAAAGTTGTTTGGGCAGATTGAGGATCAAATTTTGTGTGTGTGTGTGTATGTATATCTAGTGTGGATGTGGATGTCTGTCTATCTATCTATCTATCTATCTATCTATCTATCTCTAAATGAATGGGTAGAGAAAAGGGGGAAACCAAAAAAGTTATGCTTCGATGGAGTTATGAGATCCTCAAAGCCTCAAAAAGACAGAGGTGACAATTTTAAAGAACAGAAGGTGAGATATGAATAAGTGTGTGGGAATGGTAGAAGCAAGGATCACCTGCAAGGATTGGAAGTTACAGAAAGGAATAGTGAATAATGATGGTGTAAACTAGATTTAGTCAGATTTCCTTTTCTTTTCTCGTAACACCTGCCTCCAAATCGTTTTGCTTATGATGCTTTCAATTTTCTGTGCTTTGAATAATGCTGCTTACCCCGAAAGGGATTAGCATGATAGTTATGTATGTATGCAGTTTGGTGCTGGGAATGAGAAATGAGCAATAAATAAATACTGCTTTGCTTTTCTTCTGTCTGAGGTTCTGTTCTTTTATGTTACCAGTTACTTAAAATGCAGATTAGTTCTTGACCACCTTCACTCTTGTTCCTGTTTCAGTTATAGAAAACTACATTTCCCATTAAACAAATATATATTAGAGAATGATGGAGTTGTGTCCAAAGAATCATCATGTGTCATGAGTAAGGATGGCGAGCAGGGGGGTCCCATCCAGACTGTCAAGCGCATGCGTAGCACTGAGGAATTGGTCAGCCATTCAAAGAGACACAGATCGGGACCGCCTTAACCTTTGGGGTTTATATGTCTGGGTTTTCCCACGCTTCTTCAGTTTGTTAGGATTCCTGTTAAGTACTAGCAATAAATATTAGAGACCAGTTCCTTGTCTCAGTGTGTTTCCTGGCTGTTAGGACATCATGTGTTCTATAATTTTTAAAAAAATAACCACAGATAAATAGAAGTTCATCCTGCAAGTTAAAACTTTCCTGTCAGTAAGTATTTCATTCTGATGTCCTTGTCCATAAAATTCCTCTGAAATTACCTTAATAAATGATCTACAGTTATCAAAGAACCTTTAACTAAATATCTGTCTTCTCCCAGGTATATACATGTTTGTGGTATTTGCAGTTTTAGATAGTGATTACCAGGAACTAAACTGCACAATCTTAGGATAAGGATTTTTAGTTGACTTCTTTTTATCTAGGATTATTTTGTAGCCTTTCCTCTAAATTCATTCATAACTTCTTTTTATGTATGAAATGTATATCTCCTTTGAAAATTTGCTGCCTATTGTGAACCTGTTGAATCTTGATATATAAATGAAGTAAGTTAAAAAGACACATCAGAAATGATCAGATATACCTTTTGACTTAAAGAAAATGATATTAATGAATGTAATGATCTTTCTGGCCCAAATTCTCTTTTTCTTGTATTTTCCTTTCAGCACATTTTATAATCTTTATTCTAAGAATGATTCTTCGAGCTGGAGACATGTATATTAAATCAAAACCAACTTTGCTACCAACTAGTAAAATGGAAAAAAAAAAAACCCACACATAATAAATCTCTTAGCTTTTGACATTTTTCCTAATTCATATTTTCATGATTGTAAAGATAACAATTATTTTGTAGTTAAGAAGACATACAGTGGAGAAATTCTGTTTTACTGCAATACCCTAAAGAGTTTTATTAATACAAATCTCTAGAAGCAAAATTTAGCTGTTCTACTATTGTACTGTATATCACCAAGTATAAGTATTTCTCTTTAAAGTATTGGCTAGATGCCTCCACCTTATCCTATCCATCACTTCTGTTGAAACTGGATAACTCCTAATTTTAGGGGATAATTTAATTCCTTTTCTCAAAGCTGAACTTACTCAGTTCAGAACTTATTCAGTCCCTTGCTTGATGCACCTTTCATATCCAGGTTTCTGGGTTTTTTTATATCTGTGTGTGTGTAGATATATATGTATACGCACACACATATATATATATATTTGAAACTGATATCTGGATATGAATTCAGGATTCATTGTATTACTAGGAGCTTTACAAAATCCCATAGCAAACAGTCTGTCTTACTTCCTGTCTTGACATTCTGAATAGTTGAAGACTGCATGACAGTAAGAATGTTATCATTGATAGACAGGTTCAATACAATAGCATTGGCAGAAATAAGGTGGTGTGCAAAGCAGTCTAATACCAGCTATTGCTAATATGAAAATAGTTTTGTTGCTCCCAGAGCTCATTTTAAGCTTGTAACACTCTCAATTAGAGCAGTAAAAATGATTGAATTTTTTCCTTCAGTGGCTTAGAACAGGTGGTGGTGATTATTATTCCATTCAGAAGCTCTGCTTAAACCAAAGATACTCCGTTACATGGTTTGGATAATGTAATATTTATTTTGACAATTCCCTTTGCTCCCGACATACAGTGCTTGAGATTTAAGTAGATAGCTTCCATCTTTCAGCATAAATATTATGTTTTACGTTGTATGTGAAGGTCAGAATTTTCAATTCTAAAGACTCAAATGCATTTTAATAATTACATGTTCTCATCGTATGACACACTCTTTCATTGTGGTAAACAACATTTATCTTGTCAAGTAAGAGGTCCCCAATAGCATGCAAATGTATTAAGCATCTGTAATAGAAAATGCCATTTCTGTAGAATGTAAGTGGCATTGCAGAGAAGAAAATGCGGCATTATAGTTGCAAAGGGATTATTCAAAACTCAATAAATAGGATATGTAGCTGAGAACATTGATTTTTATTTCTTGATATATGCTGTTATTGAACAGAAAGATTCATTTCCAGACAGCAGTTGTCAAATAAGCAAACAAAATACAAAAGTGAAACACTTATACAGAGATCCTTCCTTTTCCAGTGTTACAATGCAAAGACAAGCCATGTCCTCTTCCACTTTTATACACTGGCCCTAGGCTCTCCTTCTTCACTCTGGTAATGTTTTGCTACACAGTAAGAGTGATAACCAATGATAATCTTGGGTTTATGGGACACATATGATATAATTGGCTTAATTCAGCTATCATGGAATTTCAAGGTGGAGATACACTACTCCAAGCTGTGTTCATAAATCTCCTCAGAAGGGAAACAGTGAATAGTCCTAAACAGGTTATTGTTGTTACTATTATTATTGGAAATGATAAGTAGGTTTAACTCTGGTTTATGTTTAGCATCTCTAGAGAGAAATACAGTAGGTTCAGAAATTGATTCTTGAAACTTCCTTCTCTAATTACAGCTTTATGTCAAGCTTTGATAATATAGCTTCACTGTATATTCCCAGAATTACTTCCTAAATGTTTGCTTGCTGTGTATGTCCCTCTTATATTCCATGCAGAAGCCTGTTGCTTTAAAGGATCTGGGGCTTAACTAACAAGATCTGTAATTTAGTGCTGCTGCCGATATTAAAGTGCAAGACAGTATCCAGCATGAAGCTGCTGCAATATCTAGCTCTTCCCCGTTTATTTCACCTTTTGTTATTTGTATTCATTTTTACTTGTTGTTGCACTACTGCTTTACACATCACTCCCTATTTCCTGTTTGTTTTCTTGGGTTATTTTAATATACCCAGGTGCATAGCTTGCAAGGTTGTACACAATATTGAGAAGACCTTTTATCTTGAACCAGAGATAAACTACTGTGCTCTGGAAGTTCTGCTAAACTGTTTCAGATCTACAGTGCAGCTGAAATAAAGCCCAGAATTTTCTGTTCCAGATTTTGGCTAGGCAAAAAATATCCAGAGGACACGTACAGTGGGCAAGTAGGGCATGGGGCAAGTAGGGCATTGGGGCAAGAAAGGCAAGGCTGGTGTGTGTTGTCCCCTCTTTCTCCTCTGCTGCATGGCCAGCATACTAGCTGGTCTCATTTCACCTTTCCTTTTCTATCTCAGCTCTTCTGCTGCAGCTGTCACCAAGGTTATCCTCAGCCTTGATTTTTTCCCCCTGTTCTTTTCCCTGCAAACCACTTTTTGGAACAACCACATTTTGGTCTTTAACCTTTACAAAATAGCATTGTTTGTTTAATATATGGATGAAAACATGTGTGTTTTGGTTTGGGCACATATTGCCCCCAAACAGCTGTTCCATTCATGAAATGGGTTGTGCCTGGAATATTTTACATATCCCTAATACATTGGTGTTACTGACAATGGGATGAAAAAAATAAACTTCACTCCAATGAGCTCAGTCTTTGATTTCTGCAAAGCCAGGCAAGTAATAAAAAATTGACAATATTCTCCCAGGCAAAGTGACATATATGAAATCAAAAATCAAACTGGATGCATTAAATTATTTCTAACTCTGAACAAATATGATTTTTCTAGAATTTGAGGCAGTGCTAGAATTAGAGCTGTCCAGCTAGGTAGCTGTCCTCTTCTTCTGTATTAAAGGAATTAGCACATGGAACATGTTGTTTCTACTTCTCCAGTCTTTTCAACTACTTTGTTCTGTGTGTAGCTGAGATGTGTTCCAAATTCCCTTCAAAAGAATCTCTTGTAAAACTCGTCCAAAGTAATGAATAAGACAAACTGATACAAAGGAAAGATTTATCTGACTATGTGTTTTAACAATACAGAGTGTAATCACCATTTTTAATTATTATTTGACTTGCTAAAAATGACTTTGAAGCCCTCAGGCTGTCTGCTTTTAATAAAAGCTCAAGATCGTGATCTTCAAGTTGATTGGCAAATTGGCATATTGGGTAGCTAGACACAGACGGATTACCAGGCAGTCCAAGACCAACCAAACTTAAAAGAACCAGCAAAACAGTATTGTCAGCTTCAAGCTTATCACATTTTTTTTCTGATTTTTCTCCAGTAGATTTAATAGAGGACACTGGTTATTTAGAACAGTAATAATTCTTCCTGCCTTTGCTCCTCCAACTCCTTTGCCACCATTTCTGTCTCACCAATTTGGATATAGTTGAGTTGGGAGAAATAAGATTCTTCTAACATGTAATTGTTCCACGGTCCCAGTGAATGTATAAAATAAAAACTGTTTAGCTCTGTTTCAAATGTTTCTAACACAGATGTTTATAGTGACAAAATAAACATGTTCTGTTAAATGAGATAGTTCTAGCTATAGATGTTAATAATAACTATGTGGGTATAGTACCTGTTGATAATGTTCCAGGTGCTCCTGTACTACATGAAACCTTGATGAGAAGTCATTAAATGACACTGTGGAAGCCAGGCTGATTAACTCTTTCAACAGGCTATCAAAGGATGTACTCTTGAAATCCTGCATGGACTACAGCGTGGAGCCACTACCTGGCTTGTGTTTATCCCTGTTGCTAATAGATTACATATATTAGCAAGGCTAAACATGAAGTGTCCTTAGCAGGGCTAAGGCTCACTAAGCAAATTAACTTAATAGGGTAATTACTTACTGGGTGGGCCAGAGAGACAGTAGTCAGGATTATTTGGTTGTCTCTTAAAGACTACCTAATCTACATGGCTGTTTATAAGCGGATAGCCAATTTTAAAGTGACCACATGCCAGTGACGTTAAATATTTTGCCAAAAGTGTATAATAGGAGGCTATTGTTCAACCAGAATTCTAAAGAACAAACTGGTAGATTAAATTGCCCTCTACAATGAGCAAGCAGATCTCAGACCTCCTAGTTGCAATGTTTTCTTGTCTTTGTATTTTGATACTGTTTGCTACTACACCCATTCAGGTTTTAGAACCTTTGACATCTTCTGGGTTTGGTTTTAGAGTTTTTCTCCTAGATAGGTTGGCTTCCCTTATGTCTGCTGAACCCCAACTGCCCCCATCATCCCTTTGTAGATTACCGTAGCATGGAGTAGTACAGTATATTGAGAAATGAGCAGCTGGTTTAAGTGTAGGACAATGTACAGTTGGTAGGGATTAGTCCTGCATATCAAGTTGAAAAGTAGATGAATGCTGCATAATCAAATCTTTGTGCAGGTTTTGTTTCACATCAGCTTTGACTCCTTATCTGAGGACAGGTTTGAATAAAGCTAGGGTTTTGTTTATTGATTATCATCTATTTCTGCCCATCTGTGAAATACATAATCCATAACCCTATACTGGCTGGAAATTCAATAGCAATATATGGTGATGACACTATTATACTGACATGAAGAGCTATAATGATCCAGTATTGTCTAGTGGTTAAGATGTTGGATTTGGACTGGGGAAACCAGGTTCAGAACTATCCTTAGTCATGGAAACTGATTGACTTTAGGACAGTCATATTCTTTCAATCCAGCCTATTCTCAGAGTTTCTGGGTATAACATGAAGTGAGATCCCCATGTAAGTCACCAGTTCCTGGGAAAAAAGCAGCATATAAATCTAACAAATAAAATATCTGGGAGCTGTTTTCTAGGCTATAGGTTCCTGGAAGGCTCAGGCTGAGTTGGTTGTACCTACTATCCAAAGAAGTATCATAGCCATCATCAAATTTCCAAACTGTAGAGTTAACTACAGCCATTAAGGCATTTGAGGCTAAGGCTTTGGCCCAGATCTTCATATACACAATTTTGTGCAGTTGGAAGGGGTACAATCTAAATTTGATACTTCAGTTCCAGCAAGTTTGATTCTGTGTCACGATATATTATAAAGTACATTGCTTCATATGTATTGAACATACAGGTAGTCCTCAGCTAACAACAGTAATTGGGACCAGAATTTTTATCGCTAAGTGGCGCAATCATAAAGCACAACATCATGTGACTGTGCTGCTTAACTATGGCAGTTCCAGCATTTTTGGTTGTTAAGCGAATCCCACAACATTGTTAAGCACAAGGTCGCTTGGTTCCCATTTGCAACCTCCTGCCAACTTCTCCATTGACTTTGCTTGTCGGAAGCTGGCAGTGGAAGTTGTAAATGGCGATTACATGATTGCAGGATGCTGGGATGTCGTAATTGCGAGCCAGTCACCAAGCACCCGGTTTGCAGTCATGTGACTGCGGGGATGCTGCAGTGGCCACAACTTCGAAGACCAGTTGTAAGTGCCATTTGTTCAGTCATAACTTTGAATGGTCGCTGAACGAGTGGTTATTAAGCAAGGACCACCTGTATTGACTTGTTCCTTTCCTTTTTTGTAATGTATGTTTGCATTTTTGTTAGCTTCGTACAGGACTGATTCACTTCATTTTACTAGCAGTTTTTCTCTCAGATTAAGTTTGTACTGTAGTATAAGACCCTAAGCTCAGAATGGAAGGAGGTAAGAAGGTAAAAAGTAAGAAAAGGGAGGATGGATGGCCTAGAATTCAACCAAACCATTGGCTTTAAAATGCTTAGCACAGCCTTTTTTTTCCTTTTCTTTTTTAATATGGTATGAAATAGTCTCAAAGCCAGATGTTTCTGTGCAGTATCTTTGTTTTTGTTTTTCCCTGATTATAATGATAAGTAAAGAACGTGTTGCAAACTTAAGAGAAAAGTTGTTACATTAATACATTGGGGTTGAAAAAGGTTTTGGATTGTTGTTGAGGTATTAAAAATAGGATTAGGCCTATGTGCTTTCTTTAATCTGTAACATCTGTAAGTGGAATTATATGTCCCCTACAAAAACTGATCAGTGTAACAGGAGAAACATTATAGTGAGAAAAGGAAAATCCAGTGGGCACAAATACAGAAATCTCCTGTTGTACCTCATACTATTTTGTATTTCTAGTTTATTCATATACCCCCACACTCCATATGGACTCATAAATATCTATAGTTATATTTCTTTATTCATTCTGGCAAGCTGTAATTTGCTTGAATGTATCTACTGTATAATATGTACCCAGTATATCAGTAAAACTATATTAATTAAAATTATATGCAAGTAAATTATATTTACTATATCAGTGACTGAATTTCCCCTTTTATTATAGTGAATAAATGTAAGCATTATATGAAATCCATGTAAGAATAATTTTATATGGTGTATTTTACACCTACGGAAGGTAGTGTTCTATGTAATTTCATCTGGTAGTTTTATTCCATATATTAGCAAAGTTAGGACAACTTATGCTGATAGTTCTGGAATTTCTCCTGTATGTAAGGTTTAGTACAATGTGTCCTTATATGAGATAGACAAGATACAGATGCGGAATAGCCAGTCAGCCATGCCATCTAATGGCAGCATGAGCTTCATTCAAGCTGAAAGGAGATGGAGAAAAGAGGGATGGGGAAGGGGAGGGAAGACCAAAAAAAATGGTGCATGAAATGAGTGAGAGAATAAGGAACATGAAGTGGGAAGACGTGGGTTTGTGTGGGATACAAAATGCTTTAACTGAAACGCATAAACCATATTATGTACAAAGTGAAGATTGGGCAGTTGATTTCATCTGATTTTCTATCATCCTGTTCTCTTGTGATTGAGATAGAATATATCTCGCTAGTCTGTTTTTATAAATCCCTGTGCCACACCTCTCTGTCCCTGTTTCTTGTTCACCTTCAGAGAGGAGTAAACAGATACAGTGATCACTTGGATGTCATCTATATCAAAATCTATTCTAATAAAGCAGTTCAGAGGATCTTACCTATTTTCTTTGCAGCAAGTCGATATTGTGTTGGTCTACTGAAAACCAAACCTAATAAATTTATATGAGTAGCTTCTAAGTCAGTGTGCATATAATTTGAAATGCCTCTATAATAAATTTCCAATGTTTATATTGCAGAATGTTTAACAGAATATTTTAAAATGAATGGAGGGGGCATCCCCCTCTGATGGAATCCCTAGATGTGATCAGTAGGTATGGAATGTTGACCATCAGCTAGTGAAATGAAACAGGGAAATATTTGTTTAAAAAGAGGAAACGCCAAACTAATGCATCACTAACTGGATGGATTCCTGCAGGGGACACTCTGTACAGCAAGGTTGATGATTGATTTATTGGCCTCACAAGTCTGCCAGTTGAGCAGCATACCACTCCCCAATATGTAATTGGGATTAAAACATACAAGCAATTAAAAACAACCACTAGAATATTCCTGTGGAACTGGGAGTCATGTTAAAAACATTAACAATAATAAAAAGAAGCCCACTCTCCCAACCAAGAGGCAGTTAAAGCAGTCCAGCCTTCCTGACTTGATGGAATCGTCAGGTTTTCACCAGCTTCCAAAAAGCCAGAAGGGAAGGAGCCAATTATGTATCAGGTGGAAATGAGGGGACACATAGAAAGCCCAGTCTACTACATTGTTCTTATTGCACAGGGAGACATTACAGGGAAAAGGCAGTCCCACAAAACATGGTTTGGGCAGTCCCAGGGCCCAAACCATGAAAAGCAGCCCCTTGAATTGCACCCAGAAGCCAATTGGCAAGAAGTGCAGCCAACAGAGTTTAAGTGTTAGACAGGTGCCTTGATGTCATGGCCAACTCTATTCAGAGCAGTCTGACACATCAGAGCCTGCTTTGGGAGAGCTTACTTCAGCCTGAGGAAGCTTTGAGCACTCAGGCACCTGAGACTGCTCCAGAAGTCACGAGGATCAGCTGCGTCCACTGTTAGATGATGAGAAACTGCAGCTGGAAAGATCACCCAGACCCAGAGCATGATGTGTGCAATGGAGAGTAGGGAACAGCATTCAGCATGTGTCTTTGCACGCCAGGGTCATTCCCAGCCTTGACTGAGTGGCTTGGGCTCTATTTGCTAGCCTGGTCTCTCTCATTGGAAATAACCACTCCATTTACCTGAATCTCTGTCCATTTTTGCCCTGAACTCCTGCTTGTGGAAACTCTACTCCTTTGTGACAATTTTGCTACAGCTCTCTGATCCTCAGACTGTAACTGAAGACAATGTTTTCGCTCATTTCTCTGGACTTTTGACTACCAGCAAGACCATATGGGCAAGCTACATAGGACTTTGGGGCTGAGTAGGACTATGTGTGTGCACACATCTCTGCACCCTGCAGCTGCTGCCTGCATTCTGCTTTCCCAAGCAAATCCATTTGATTGCTACTGTAATGATTGCCTACTCTAATAGACTCAGACTCACAAGCAGGAACTTAATGATATCTGATTTATTAAAGAATAGTATACAAATACAGAGAAAGCTGAGAATGAGTAAAAGCGCGCCAAATACAAACTAAAAACCCTCGGCTCAAACATAATCCCTCCCCTCGCCCTGCTGTTGCAAGCTCCCCCCCCCCCCCCAGGTGCTGGTAACCGTTTCTACTGATTTTCCTGGGAAAGGAACCTTGAACACACGAGATAACCCAAACACATTCCAGTCCAGCTACTAACATATAACAATCCCACGAGATGGAATCCTCCTCCCCTCCCAGACGAAACATGCATCAGCCAAATGACATGCGAAACGTTACGATGTACCGGCAACATTGGAACGGTGGACATAACAGCTACATTTCTCTGTGCATGCATACCTGCTCAGATAAGGACACTCAAGGTGTATTTGTCATTAATTGAGCTGCTGCATTCTGGACCAGCTGCAAATTCTGAATGCTCTGAATGACCTAAAATGTCAGTCCCATTTAGAGTGCATTGCAGTTGTCTAATTGAGAAGTGAAATCAGAACTCATGGAGAGAGCTGGCTTATGGGATTGCCATACAACTGAATGGATAATTCGATTCGAATTGAGAAGTGACTTAAGGCATGAGTGCCAGTGAGTAATGCCTACTATTCCAGAAAAGGTTTCAATTGACACACTAGTTGAAGCATAGCTGTCACCCATTCCTAAGCAGGAATCTAGGAGGACCCCCTAATTGTGAACCGACTGTCTGACAGGGAGTGCAATCCTGTTCAGAATTAATGATGGAATCTCACTGGAAACAGCTGGCCTTCAAACCCAGAGCCATTCCGTCTTGGTGGGATTGTGTTGCAACCTGTTCTTCCCCATCCAGACATGGACAATCTCCAAGCACCTGAACAGCGCTTCAACAGTATCATTTATTTGTATGGAGGTCAAGGTGTGCATTTCATCAGCATACAGATGAAATTTGACCCTGTGCTCCCAGATGAACTTGCTCAGCAGCTTCAGCTTGATGTTGAATAGGAGGGGGGAGAGGCACCCTCAAATTGGGTGCACCCCCAAATTGAGGGGGTCTAGGGCTCAACCTCTTCCTTCCCCAGCTGAATACATGTTTTCAGGAAGGAGGTGAATGAAATAATACAATGCCTCCCATTTGTCAGAGATAGCTAAGGCTATTGTGATAGATCAAAAGTCACTAAGGATCAAGCAGGACAGGAGGATCACACTATCCTATGCCAGTACCACCAGAAATAGTTGATAAGCACAATTAGTGCTGTGTCTGTGTTGAGCCCAGTCCTGAAACAGAAGTAAAGTTGGTCCAGATAATGTTTCCTCCAGGGCCCTGTGCAGTTGCAGTTCAATCACTTTCTGTACAACCTTCTCCCAGAAGGGGAGATTGGAGTGTCATGCACTGCCTACCGCCGAGTAACACACAGACACTGGTTCAGATGAAGCAGGCTCTGGTTTATTCATAGCGTAGTTACAGTAGTAGAAAAAAGCTGAGAGTGACAGGAGCGCGCCGGTGCGGGGTTTAAATACCCCGCGCCGGTCAGCGCCCCCTCACTCGAGGTTATGTCACCCCCCCCCTTTGTCCCACATGCTGTCTTGCCGGTAGGTGAGGGGTTGCGAGGCCCCGCTGGCGCTCCGGGATCGCCCATCATCGGTTTCCCTATTCATCCGGTGATTGCTGTCAGCTGGGCGATCTCCGTTGCGCTAGCGCTAACAGCTTGGGTGTGCCTCGCGATCCGCTTAGCCATTGTATCTTCTCCTTTCGTCTTTGTGAGTTGATGGCTGCTTATCTTGAGCCCCTTCCCCTGTTTCCTCATTATTGTCATGTGTGCCATTGCGCTGATGTCTTCAGCTCAACGGCACTCATGACATGGAGACAGGCTAATAATTGTCTGTATATCTGGTTAAGCAATGACATACTAAGAAGGTGCTGCCACTACCTCTTGCAAAAACAGGGGTAACAGTTCCTGTCTGCTCACTACAATTCCTCTCCCAATGACACATTTATTACTGCCTTGATACAGCTCTCCATCACCTCTCTGGAGGCTTTCATTAACCAGATGGAGCAGGGGTTCAGACTACAGATGTCTGGGCCGATACTGCAGAGGACCTTATCCACTTCCTCAGAAGTTACAGGATCAAACTCATATCAGATAACACTGCAGGATGAAGTCTCAGTCACCTCCTGACACTGGACTTGCTCAGCTGGTGTCAAACTCTGAGTGGATCTGAGTGAGTTTGTCCTCCAAATTCTTCACAGCAGCCCCTTAGATGGGCTCATTCTTATCCAGTAGGGCCACAGTTCCCAAACTCTGTCCATAGTGCTGCAATGCACTCACAGGGGCACCACAGGATCGCAAACTATGAGCTTGAGATAGATCACAGTTTTGGCCTCGGGGTACCATGAAAAGATTACTGGGACACTAAGGGTGCTGTGAACTGAGAAAGCTTGAGAAACTTCCGCAGTAGGGTACTTGTCATTTTAAAGGGCTGCTGGACAGCAGTCTGCAAATGCAATAAACGCAGAGAAATGCTGACATTTTATGCTCTTATCGCCATGAAATAGGCTCAGATATGGCTCTTACCCATGCTCGGGTGATATGTTGCAGGGTCCTTCTGTTCTTTCTGACTGAATAAGCATTTGGTTAGGTAGTATGTATTGTGGAACATTTTGGTTTTAATTTCATGGAACAATTACTTGAAGTTACATATACATATACATATACATATTTTTTCTGTTGAAAGGCTGACACTGAATTCCTCTGCAGTCACCACTGCTATTATGTCCCACGTATGTAATCTGTATTTGATTACAACCAGTGGCAGCTAAAAGTGGATCAGAGATAACAGAATAACTAACAGTACCTGAACAGTTAACTGTGTTTCTGTCTGACAAGATGTCTTGTGTAAATATACATTCATTTGTAATGCATAATACTCCTCATCTTCCTGATCTTACTACTTATTTATTCCACCTTACAAGGATTGCCTTTTTGACTGTATACAGGCTAAACTAAGAACAAAAATAGAACCCTGGAGCAAATAACAAATGCTTAAAATGCTGGATTCATTTATCAGCTGAAATAAATGTTAAAAACCTACAATTTACTTTAGCTGAACACCCAGCTGCAAATACTTTTAACTACAGTTGGAATATCCAAATTGCATCGCTTTCAATAGATTTAATAATTCCAGTGCATACTGAATTGACAATGATTTCTTTCATTGATATTGTACCTTTCCTCAAAGCAGCTCAAGAAAGCATAAATTGTTCATTTTATTTTAACTTTATAGCAAACCTCTGAAATAGGTTAGTCGGAGAGGTAGTGCGTGGCCCAAGGTCAACCTGTGAGCTTTGTGGAAGTATCATGCTTGTGGAAGTATCATGCATTTTCAGAAAAATAGTCATGGAGTTGAGGGTGGAGTTAGTCTTGAAAATACTACCAGGTTTTTGAATCATCGTGGTCTTCTTCTATAGAATACTATACTTTCGGCAATCTTTTAAAAGGTCTTCCTGTTTTTATTATAATTTGTTACAGTACTCTCATGCAAGCTTCCTGACAAGAATTCTTGCCAGTCATTATTCATAGCTAAAGGAATAAACAAACTTTTTTTTAACTAATAATTAAATATAATATTGCTGCACAGAAGGTTTTTTTTTTTTTTTTAATTCATAGACATTTCAAGTTCAGGGCAAAAGAAACTAGATAATCCATAAAAGTAGCATTTTAAAGCATTGCTCTTGATCTCTGTTTCAAATATTCAAATAAAAGGAGTAAGTATAAATTAGATTAAAAGGATCAGATGCTGAATACACTGATCAGCATTAACAATAGTGAGACAAATTAACAAAGAGAAAAGACAACAGATTCTAATACCTTGGAGATGTAGAACACAGAAGAGCCTCTTGTTACTCAAGGACCAGAAAGTGAAACCACTGTAAATTAGGTATTAATTAAACACTAGATATCAGAGAACATGAAGAGCAGTTCCTCTGGGTATTCACTTTCTACTAGGTTTACTGGAAGTCTGCCACATTGTAACATTATTTCTGGAGATAAACTTGTAGGATAAAGTTGCTGCTACAAGAATAGCTCCATGCAGTCTCCTAGCACAATTCCCGTCTCATCTGAACATCTGCCTAGTTCTGAACCCCTCTTGCCCTCCCCACACCGAAATAATGTATGTTCTCTTAGGGGCTGGGCCAAGTTGGTTAGTGAATATATCGTTGAGATAATTAGCACATTGATGTTAAACTAGTTGTGAATGCTAAAGAGGGGCTGGAGGAATATCAAAGAAAATATCGTCAGTTTTATTTTAATAACTGACTCTAAAACATTGCTAAAACTAGTATTTCAGTGCATAATTTTTTTTTCTATTATACAAGATATAGTTTAATAGCACAGGCAAAAATCTGGTGCATGCTTAGCTCAGAGTAAAGCCTATTGATTTAGTGAGATCTACTTCTGAATCAGCATGCCTAGGGTATGTTTATCAGTGAAGCTGGTATTTGTACCCAAACCAACTTTGCAATAGTATAATACATGATCTTGAAAAATAATTTAGTACTAGAGAGGTGCTACTTTTCTGTTGTCTAAACTATCTAGGTGTTCTTGAGACTGAGAATGAAACTGGGGACACAAAATACTCTAAAAACTATGAATGTTTTTCACTACTTGACATCATACACGAAATAATTAAATGTTTGTTTATTTATTTCTAAATTTTATTTATAAATAAAATGTAGGAAAATGTACAAAAACAAATAGATTTGTTACCATATTGAAAGAGCTACGATATGAGGATCCTGAGGATGGTGTTGTTGTTTATTCGTTTAGTCGCTTCCGACTCTTCGTGACTTCATGGACCAGCCCACGCCAGAGCTTCCTGTCGGTCGTCAACACCCCCAGCTCCCCCAGGGATGAGTCCGTCACCTCTAGAATATCATCCATCCACCTTGCCCTTGGTCGGCCCCTCTTCCTTTTGCCCTCCACTCTCCCTAGCATCAGCATCTTCTCCAGGGTGTCCTGTCTTCTCATTATGTGGCCAAAGTATTTCAGTTTTGCCTTTAATATCATTCCCTCAAGTGAGCAGTCTGGCTTTATTTCCTGGAGGATGGACTGGTTGGATCTTCTGGCAGTCCAAGACACTCTCAGAATTTTCCTCCAACACCACAGTTCAAAAAGGATGGTAATCTTTTTTTTTTTCTTTTTTTTTCCTGTAGATTTTCAGAAGATGTTGGCTGGTTTTCAAGAAAGCTTCTAGTAAAGGGCCTAGAAGGCTAGAAAAGTTTCCAGATGAGAAGGCAGCATATTTCAGAAATTTTCACAAGGTAAGTAATAACTATATTAGGCAGAAAGCTAAACCATTTCTGACACATATAAAGTGGAAGTAGCACTTCCTGATACTGTTGATGTGGGCTCAGATTATGAAACATGCTTGTCTTCTTTCCATCCTTTCTGTAAGCATGCACAATTAATTAATGATACAGTTTGTAATCTATAGTAATTAACTATAATTCAATATAAAGCTTAAACACAAAATATCAGTGTGTTTAAATGTCCGAACCATTTTCGTAAGGGGTTAACAAAGCAGTTTAAGTATACGCCTGGGACTGAAAAGATTTTGAGAAAACGCATGTATAAAAGTACCACAGTTTAGACACTGGACTCTTGCTACAGTATCTTACTGTCTGTCATTCAGTAGATGGAAACTTTTCCTTCCATTTGTATATCAACAAAATAACTAATTCATTCAATATTTTACTTAGCCTGTGTTTACTTGTATTTTCAAAAGAATTCTTCTAATATTTTTAATGCTGAGCTGCAGTAAGGTGAGATTTTGAGTGTATAATAGCAATTTTTTAAAATTACCTGTTGTAGCACCTCAATAGAATTGTGAACGGCTGCTTATTTGAGTAGGCCTCTTACAGTGAGCTTGCTATATATTAAATCTAACATATTAGTGAAACTGCTAGACTATAACTTTTCTCTATTTCTGTATGATAGATTGTCCAGAGACACGGTTCATGGAAGTTGAAAGTTGCCTAGGAAAAGCACTATCTGACAAATTGTTTAGGATAGAATGGATTAAATGCCCTCTTGGAATGAAGTAATGTTTTATGGTAACCACATAGAAGAAGCCATTTTACTTCTATGCAGTACTGCCCACAAACATACATATCCTAATAAACATGCCATAGCTTAACATGTCAGGGGGAAAATTAAGGATCTACATTCATGAACTACTTTATGTTCAATTTTTTGCTGGAAGAACTTTGGAAGTTCTTTCTATGAAAACTTACAAATAAGAATATCTGATAGCTATACAAAAATGCTACATTTTGTTTAGATGTTCAACTGTCAACTTCCTTTTAAAATATTTACCTACTGAACTTGAAGATTGGATTGTTTTTGACGACATATATGCCTTGGGCTTCCTTGAATTTTGAAAAAAAGAAAGTTGGTAGATTATTTATTAAACCTATTTATCACTCAGTTTTAATTCAGGAAGAATGTACTTGAGATGAGATATTTAATCAAATCCCATTTTTAAAGGATAAAATAGCCCAGTAAATAGTACCAGGAATTTGGTAAAGCTCCTTTCAATTTTTTATAAAATGTTTCTACTACTATCTGCAGGAACTGAAAAAGAGTCCAAATTAGCTTGAAGGACAGTTACAGGATACCACTAATAAATATGGCTCAAAGCTAGAGCTTCCAAATCTTAATCTCAGCACAGTCAGTAGATTTTTGTTAATATTTAATTTATAAATTGTGTGAGTACTTCATACCCTGATTAAAAGGAGGTGGTTGTGTTTCTAAGGATTTTATTGGTGTTTTTGTTAAGTAATAATAAATTAAGGCCATGTTTTATTGAACCTTGTGTGCTGTTTTCTGTTCCAGCAGATACATTTTTTTAAGAAGCATTGTTGCTGACAGCAATATCAAGCAATGCTGCTGTGCTCAGTTGGCAAAGGTTTTATTCTGTGCCTGAGGCAGAAAGGAAGTGCAGATCATTACCATGCACAAATATGACAGATCTATTGTTTACGGCTTTTTCCTGGCATTGTGCCCACTACGGTCCACTCTGTTTAGTAGCTGGCACCCACTCTGTACCATTAGAATCTTTGTTTGGCTGCCTGCCACTTTGGCCTTTTTGGTAGGTCCTTCCTCTTGGAGCTATTTGGTAGGGGTCTCTTAGGCCACACCCACACTCCTTACTCTCAGGGGCCTCTTAGAAGACCACACCCACCTCACTTGGACTGCTGTAGGACCTTTTCAATGGCCGTTGCCCTGCCCCATTTGCAGCTGCAGGAATTCTTCCTAGGACTCATTTGCTGAACTGCTTCTGCCCACCCACTAGGTGTCCATCAAAGAGCCTCTTCAAAGGCCTATTGCCACTGGATTGTCCCAGATCTACTGCTTCTCTCCTGCTGGGCCTCTTCCTCACTTTCACATTGCTGTATCGGATCTGGTCTAGCTGTTGTAACTTCAGGCACATGTAGCCAGCTGCTATTTTCCGTTTGGCTTTAGATACTCAGCTAAGGAGTTCAAAGGAAAAAGCCTTTCCAGATCTCTTAACAAGAAACTTCAGGGTGTCACACCAGGCAGCTTCAGACTGCAAGAAAACTCTCCCCATGCATCTCTCAGTTATAGTCACACCTACAACAGGGCTGTACATTTCTGCTTTTATTTACACAGCTTCATCAGTATAAGTAGGTGGCATTATTTAAAAGCAAGGGAAGGGAGGAAGTTGAGAAGAGTTCTTCTCCAAGCACAGCAAGATTCCTTCCTTCCACCCAGTCCTAGCTCCTGTACCCATAGAATCTTTTCTCTATTCCTCTAAATTTTATATCCCTTTAACTTTCTCATTTTGGGATTGTTAAAGCAAAGTAGGGAAAGCATACAGAGCATGGCTTTTAGAATGTTTTCCAATCCTTTTACTAACAGTCACCATAGGAGGTCTGTATTGTCTTCTGTACAACAAGGTAATGTGTACTGTTGATGTGTCTATGTATGCACTGGGAAGCAGCATATCGCTTGTTCTAGGTTACGCTAAGAGGGAAGTGAGCATATGACTGAAAATGGAGCTGTCACCAGCATTCTGGACTGTGACCAACTGCTTCTTATGTGGACGATTCTTTGCTAGAATAGTTCCAGCTACTGCCTGATGTGACCCATTTGCAAACCTCAAACCTTCTTTTGCTGGCTTCTTTCCCCATACCAATTTTATGGAAGGAAGGAAGGAAATACTGCAATAAACTAAGCAGATCTGCAGTTGTACTTGAAGTTTTTCAAGGGTACATCTAGGGGAGGAATGGAAGAAAAGGAATTAGTTTAATTTTTTAGGAAAAAGAAAGCCTTTGAGTTTGGCGGTCTTAGATGGCAATGCCATCTAGTCAAACTTGTCTGAACTCAGAAACTAAGAAGGGTCAAACCTGACTAACACTTGGTTGGAAGACCACCAGGAAATTACAAGGTTGTAAGCCAGACTTGGAAATTGAAACAGGCAAACCAGAAGAAGGTAATGTCAAAGTACTTCCATAGTATTGACACAAAAACCATTATTGCCACAGCAGATGTAACACCTAGTTAACTCTGGCTGATCTCGGACGCTAAGCAGAATTGGATGGGGTTGGATGGGGAACCACCTGGGAATTCCACGACTGTTGACTAAGCTGGGGAAAAAAAATGCTAAAAGAAGAGAATAGCAAACCCTTCCACAATGCTGCTGGGAAGGAAAATTGTATGGATATAGTAAGTAGGCATCTAGGGCACCTTCATTTTTTATACACTGCTCCAATATTTGTATTAATGCCATAGTAATACACAATCAAATGTACCCAGTCTTTTTTTAATCACAAAGCATCTGTTTGTTAACTATAACAAAGGCTTGGAGGATGGAGATTTTTTTATATATAATGATAACTGCTCTTAAATATGTTGTTTTGTTTTGTTTTGTTTTTGTACAGAAAAATTTAAAATTGAAATTATTTGCAAATAGAATATGTTGTTAAATTAGGGTTGAAATAATCAGCACACAATCAATATATCCAAAACAAGTTTATTGAATATGACAACTATACTAAAAAAAGTCACTTTGTCAACCAATAAAATTGGAAATAGCAGTTTGAAAAATAAATAAATAAATAAAATAACATTCATTTAATTTGAAATCAGATGAAAAGAGAAGCAATTTAAATTACTTTCATTAAAACAGACAATTAATGGCAATTCCTGAATAAGGAGTTGACTCAGGCAGAATGAAATTTGAATGTATTGAGCATTGTGAATGCTTTCTAGTGTCATTCCTCAAATACCATACTTATTTTATTCTTGTCCCAAGAGACCTTGGGTCTTTTTATGGCGATTAACGTACCAGAAAGTTAAGAAAGGATGCTTTGGAAGCATAAGAACTTAATTGAGTTTCCAAATGTCCTATGGTCATGCAGAGGAATAATGCATTAAAGAGGATGTTTGCCATGTGTACAATTAATGTACCTTAAAAATAATTGTTGTTACATATATGCACACATACGGCATGGTAGTTTTGTTAAGTCAACAAATTATGAAGCCCATCACACCTCACCAGAAATCGCACATGCTATTGAGGCACTCATTTGGATATTATATAGTATGAATAATATTTACCTTAGAACATTAGCATACTTGAACAAACAACGAGTCATTTGAGATTTTATAGGCTCTTTAACTCAGGCTGTCAGACTTCACACCAGGACATGGCTCAATTAATTTAGAATCTTTTTTGCAGGCAAAAATAAAGCCATATACACAACAGATAATATGTCCTTTGCGATGCAAAAACTCAATGTCTTCAGATAGATGTATGCTCCAAAATAAATTCTAGACCAGGCCTGTACAATATACAGCCTGCGGGCTGTATGCAGCGCACTAAGCAGCCTTGGGCAGCCCAGCAGCGTATTTTAAAAAGTAATACATTCACTGCCACCACTCTGAAAGACATGCCGGGCACCTCCAAGTCTTACTACCACTGCCAGCAACAGCGCTGCCGATGCTCCACTAGCCACCCGTATTCCTTGGCAACCCACAAAGATTTTTAATTTATCAGTGTAGGCCTTTTCCCTCTACAAGTTCTGCAGGCCTATTCTAGACTTTCCTCCTGCGTTTCTGAGTTAACAGATACATAGCCACTCTCTTGATGGTTTCAGGAGGCAGTTGAATTATGCTGGATAAAGAGTTATTTCTAGCACGAGGCAGCTGAAGGATGCTGACAAAAGAGTTCTTTCTAGCTTGGTAAAAGTTGCCACTAGGCTAGATTCAGCCATTTTATCAATCTGATTAAGATCATTGTTCTGTGGTTCATTTAATTCTATATGACATTTAAGTCTCATTGGTCCCTTGTTGAACAAGAACTGACTTTGTAGTAAAGCATATTACCATTTGTTGTTTATTTGTTTAAGATACGTTCTACCTTTATTTACTGATTATATAATATTTGTATACAATCTACATTGTGAAACCTGGGGCAGCTTACAATAGAAAAATATATCACAAAATATCATAAACAAAAAAAATTACCAATAATTTACATGAAATGGAAACCATTATAATTATGGCGAAATGCTGAAACAGCTCTCAAGATACCAGTAAACAAATAGAACAATAAGAGCAGGTAAACAGTTGGTTAAAAATACATTAAAATTAGTCCCAGCACATTCATAGTATTTCTAAAAATGTGAAAATATCTCTGCTTCCTTGTTTCAAAATTATGTTAAAATTATGTTAAAATTGCATCATACTGTTTTTATGATATTTTCCATCCTTTCAGGTCTAACCAGATTGTTTGAAGCAATAATTACAAACACACATACATGTTCAGACATATAATGCCATGTGAAAAAAACCGTGAGAATAAAAAAATATTATTTGAAGATGGTTTAAAGAAATGCAGTGCTCCCAAATGGGGAGGAATAAAGAAGTGTGGGTGATATTTTCTCGTTATTAGTGAACAAATAGTTTTTTGTAGCATCATTTGTGATAGAGGAAAAGGTTCTGACAGTTCTGTTTTATGGTATATGACTTCAGTGTTACCTTTTTCATTAACATAACAGCTGGTGAATCATTTTTCTATGCTATCTGGATAATTTTAATGTATTATTAAAATGGTGAATATCAGTCTTTAAATATCCATTAAACTGTACACTGAGATTTGATATATGAACACCTTTCTTCTTCTCTCAGGTTTTTAGAAACCCTGCAACAGTCATACATTATGTTTTGGCTTTTCAGTTGTGCTCTTGGCATAGAGAATGTAACTTCATTCTGTTGGCAGCCTTTATGGATTAGGCAGCAGTTCTGGCAGTGCTACCGGTGTGTTTTGGGAACCAGAGTAAAATATCTTGGTTTGATGAAACTGCCTTACTGCCCTGCAAAAACTACCAATATGCATAATTTGCCCTGATCGAGCAGATTGATTGTGTGGGTTCAAAGAGACATTGTCATGCTTAATCCATGTTCTGAAGTAATAGAAAAAGTACAGTCTTTTAAAATGTATTTTTTCACCTTTGGACTCCATGTAGAAGTGAAGGTTCAAATGCATTTCTGCTCTGCTTTTATCATAATTGTATTGCATAGTACAGTAAAAGAAATGTATGGTAGTAAAAACCTTTGAACTGATTAACAAAAAGATGAAATGAAAGTAATGACTAACTTATTAAAATTACTTTATTTTATTATTTTTTGGATTTCTATAGCGCTAGATGATACAACAGAAGCAAAGAATTTTGTGACATCTTAATAACAGAGTTGTAATGATATAAAGCATTCATAAAGTTGACTCTATGTTTTAGAATGATTTGGGTCGTAAAAGCTTAATCAAAACTATCTTTAAGGTATCATAAGTTCTTCATTCTTTGTACATCTATCTTTTATAATATATATCTGAGAACATTTTTTTCTACTTTTAGGAAACTTTATAGAGATCACCTTCCCAAATATTACAGACATGCAAATGAAAGCTGATAGAATCATCAAAACTTCAAAAATGGATTATCATGAGAGATTGATTCATTACTTGGCATCTTTAATCATGTTAGACAGATATAATTCTTAATAACAAAATTTTAGAGCATTCTAATGTATACCTGGGTCATTCAGTTATCCTAAAAGGCTGTAAATGAGAATTTTCATATCTCAAAAGTCTTTTCTATACAGAAAGATACTTAATACAATTGACCAGGGAAATTAGCATAAATATAGTGAGGAGATAGTACTAGATAAAAATACTTAGAATGGGAGAATATAAAGTTGAAATTCAGAAATAAATTCATACTGAAAATGCAATAAATTTATTATTGATTGATTAATTGACCAGATGATTTATTGGATTCCTGTCTCATAATACATTATCTTTTAATCAGCTATCAAAATACTTCTTAAGAATTCTGAGTTTTCCTGTCAAATATCCAGGAACCAAATCAGCCAGCTGCTTACTGCTTTTAGTTTGAATTGAAGTATTTCTGAAATGACCATTTAGGAATGCTTCCCCTCCTCAACATTGTAGACATAATTCCATTAGCTAACTCTATTTACTATTAAATTATTATTTTTTAAAGTCTGAAATGCTGATTTCATTCCCTAATCATCTTTCTTCATTTATCCATTCAGACCATAAATTTTCAGATGCACATACCTAATATTGTATTGTGATCACTAGATATATTCTGTTAAATCCTGAAAAGATGTTGCACACCTTGATAGTAAATAAATTGTGACAGTATGTTTGGGACTTCGGGAAGTAATATTTCAATTTACACTGTGTCTTTCCTTAAGAAAAATCTCATTAATTTGAGACTTTAATTGCTTTTCACCTTTGAAATAATTAAGTGAATGTGGGAATTACTCTTTTAAATTGGTAGCTGAACCCAATTACTACTAAAGTGACAAGAAGTCGTATCATTGCTTCTCAGAATGTATGTGGTGCTATTTATCATATATCACATATACTCTTATGTACATTCATTTAGATTTCAGTATGAATAAGGCATAGCATGAAATGCATCAAAATTAAGTAGAAATGCCTACATTCATAAGTATTATATGGATTACAATAATGAAAAACTTCCTACTTTATATTGCTTCATATTCTTGCCTCTATAGATCTTTTCCATTCTTTGCCAAGTTCAGCATAGATTGGGTATATAGTTTTGGAGTCCCTTTAATTTCCCACATTTCTGCCATTTTAGAAAATGTAGAGCTGATCTTTACAAAATGCAAATGCTTGTTTCATCAACTTACCTTATAAAGACATGAACCAACAGCCAGAAAAAGGATTCCAAAGAAAATGGCAGTATTATGTCAGTAATGCACAGGGAAATTTAAATTAACCCTTTAATTCTAAAGATATTTTGAATATGTGATTTCCATTCCACATTACAGGGACATGGACCTGAACAGTAAATTACATGGAAGACATTTGTTAAATGGAAGTGATAGATAAATATTGATATTGATAAAATTAAATGAGATGTATATCCAGATTGGCACAGATACTGATTTAGGTATGTTAGGCAAAAGGAATGCCATATTTCAGATTTATTCAGTTTCAAGATTGAGCAAAGCTGGTCAGAAGTTCAGTTCAACATATATGGCATCAGTTTATATTGAATTATTTAATACATGTATTGATTGTGTTTCAGGATTGTTGTCTTCCCAAAATGAGTTAGGCTATAACACTGGTTAATTTAAGAAGATCATTATCCAATTAAAGTAAACTACAACTGCTAATTTCTAATATCAGCAAGTATCATGAAATTCTTTGGGATGAAATAAAAGAGATAGCAAATGTTTTAAAAGCATCCAAGATGAATCAACCATATCTCTTCTCTAAGGAAAATTCATAGTTTGTGATTTTACCTAAAATAAAAGAAGCAAAGAAATTTTACAAATAGATATAGTGTGTATATCCTTTGCAATAATTTTTCTAATATTAGGCATTTTATGTATATTTTTATATAGCTTTTTGTGAGTATGTTCATATGAAATATACATTATAGCTCATTTTTAGTTATGTTGCAAAATTATGAATATTGAAGATGTTAGCATGCAAGTATGTTTTCAGTTCATGCATAAATTCAGTTAGTTAATTAGGTTCATATACCATTTTGTGTTAAGCTAGTTTTTGCTTAATTTCAACTAAACAATTTTCCTTGGGAAAAAGTAAACATTTTCACTTTGAGATGCACATTTTGTCATATAGCTGGCCTTGGGAACTCAAGTTAGTTGGAAAACTATTATAGAGAAGAACTTCCTAACAGATCATATTTGGAGTATTAAAAGGTATAGGTCCCACTACTAATATGGCTAGTATGTGGGGATTGAAGTTTTTCCAGAAAAAAGGCAGTGCTTCCATTTAAATAGGATGAATTTCATGGTTGAACACTAGGGTGTTCATACTAAAAACATTTGTAGGAGTAAATCCAGCAGCATCCTGGGGTCGGCGGGGGGGGGGGCACAAAAGACAACATGATGGTCATGACAGCATGATTGTGGTCCTGTCCCCTCTATGCAACTTCAACACACATACCAAAGGGGAGTGGAAAAGAACAATTACAATTTGCTTCCTCTGCAGATACCACTGAATAAATCACTAGTTTTTATAACACCCCATCATGATGTTTGTCTATAAAATATTTACAATCAAGCCTGAACAGTTAAGTTGCCAAGTTACACATGTCACTTAGTTCCAAAGAAAATTGAAAGTATATTTTCTGCCATTAAAAAAGTCTCCCATATTTTTAAACTAGCCTCATGTAAAATCCTAAATTCAAATGCCTGGAAAATTCTTGAAGGTTTTAGAAATTTCAGGAGTGTGGAAATGTTTGAGAGTTGAGAACCTCCCAAATTCTTCTGCTTCCATTGAGATCTGGATCGGTAAAAAAAATTATCTGCCCCTTTTCACTGTATTTTCCCTGCCTTCATATTTATCTACTTCTTCCTTCTATTTTCTTGAATAAAGGTTCAGAGACTACATGATAAATATTTTAGTAGAGAAAGAAGCCCGATCCTAATAGATTATCCGTGGAACAAAGGTTTATCAATTTACCTGTACTATTGCTAATCCTCTAAATTCTATTTAGTGGCTTTTTATTATGCTGACTATTAAAAATTGAGGTATATTTGAGGGCTTAAACATTTTCAGAAGATTTCAAAGCATTTCTGAGTTAATCTGAAGTGAGATTGAGGCTTTTGCCAATCCCTAATAGAAAACTGTGATAACAACCATTTAAAACTGTTTTAATGACTTTGGACTGTTTTATCACATTATATGTTGGAGAGCTAAAAAAAAAAAATGCAAAGGCAAGTAAAAGGATTAAGAGAGATCAGAGTTTGGATGAAGAAAAAGAACTACCCTTTCATGCACTATGAAATTAATTTGTAGATTTATAATATATTGTAATAGCTTTTAACTTAAATGGCTTAAAATGGAGAAGACAACACAGAAAATTGTTCATCGATAGGTTTAAGATATGATAGCAAAGTAAGTCTTCATGTACAAAGATAATGTACCTTGGTTTAACTGTGGTATTCCTAATCCTAGATTTCTTGGATCTGTCATTAATGATCAGTATAAGTGATTTCCACAGTTGTTAAACCCCAGTTTTCCTATGATATTTAGCTTAATTAACAGCATTTTTCCCTCTAGGATTGCAAACATATTTGATCCTAGTTTTTAAACTAATTTTTGTAGTAAATTTTCTTGGTTTGGCTTTCATAAGAAATTATAGACTAATAAACCAAGAAACTTGGTTGAGCTTATACTTTGTCCCAGTGGACCAGGAATAGCACACTACAGATTATCACTTGGTAGGCTGCAGTGAAGCCCTTGGAAAGGATATTCAGATGGCATGACATGTCTATACCTACAAATATCAAAATTGTTCAGGCAATGGTTTTTCTTGTGACTCTAAAGAATCAGGATAGAAAGAGTATTTATGCTTTTGGACATTGGTGTTGGAGTAGACTCCTGAGAATACCACGAATAGTCAAGAAAACAAACAAACGAATCATTAAAAAAAAATAACAGAGCTCTTAGTCAAAGCATGACCAAACTCAAATTCTCATATTTTGGACAGATTATGCAAGCACATAGCTCCCTTGAGAAGTCTGTAATATTGGGAAAGGTAAGAGGATGACCAACAGCAAGGTGGATAGTGTCATGAGTAAGGATGGCGAGCAGGGGGCTCCCACCCAGACTGTCAAGCGCATGCGTAGCACTGAGGAACTGTTCAGCCATTCAAAGAGACACAGATCGGGACCGCCTTAACCCTTGGGGGTTATATGTCTGGGTTTTTCCCACGCTTCTTCAGTTTGTTAGGATTCTTGTTAAGTACTAGTAATAAATATTAGAGACCAGTTCATTGTCTCAGTGTGTTTCCTGGTAGTTAGGACAGATAGACTCTACTATGGCAGCGATAGGTGTATCATGAGAAGGCTGGAAGGGCTAGTTGGGGACAGATCACCCTGGAGAAAGTCTGTCTCCATGGTCACTAAGAGTTGACATTGATTCAAAGGCACATAATCTATCAAAATGCTCTGTGTCTTCCAGTTACCCCCTTAACCAAAATGAAATCTTGCAACCTGCTGTTATGTAAAAAGTACTCCTGGTAACAACTTTGCAGCAGAAAATGAAGTATAATAGCACAAAAACCTTTTCAGCCAAGGTGGGAGTCTGAGTAGGCTGTTACCTGACTAGGCTAATTAATTGACGTATCCTAAATAAATATATTACTTGAGCAACTTATTCCTTTCATGGGAATAAGTTTAGTAGCAAACCTGAATAGAACATTCTTCATATGTCGACAGCCAGCATTTCACTTACCAGCTCAGGAATGCATCAGATAACACTGGCCATTGTTGACCTGATATACTAGTATGGGAAAACCACAGCTGCCAGGACATCTACAGATTGTGCCACTGATTTTCATTGATGTGATTTTTCCCATATTAAGAGGCAAAATGAGCATCTTATTAAAATTATTGCATTGCTGCTTTAATCCCCCATAACTTCCATAGTGGACCTATCCATTTTGTTATTGTAATGTATAGCCTATCATAGTCCTGTGGTCTTAAGAAGATATTTTTTGTTTGTAAACTGTGTGGCTCCTTATTTGTAAAAACCATGCCCACTCTGGTGATACAGCAATCCTCATCCAAATGTGAAAGTGTTGTAGGTTAATTCATTATTCCCTTTGAATTTGGGGCATGATTAATGTGTGTTTAATTCTCATGAAATAGTTGCTGCCAAGAATTTGAACAGTTAGCTATCTTCACATGGCTCGTATGGTATGGTAGCAATGAATTTCACTAAAAACCTGAGGAAGCCCTATGTCCTCAGGAAGGAGTTAGGAAGACTGAAAAGAAAGAAGGAAGAGGTCCTAGGCTCACTTGAGTTGGGACACAAAAAGTGCATCCCTCAGAAAAAAATAGAAGCGTTCCAGGAATCTTTTTTAGTCTGTATTAGAATGTTCTACCTGCTGACAGTTTTCATAATTCAGAACCTTTCCTATATGTAATTTAATATATTGTCTTCCTGGCATTGGCAATTTCCAAAATAATGAAATTCACGATGTAACCAGCATTGTTTTTATACCAGGAATCTTCTGATTTTTGTGGTCCATGAGGGCAAAGTGCTTTTCATGAAAAGATTTATCCCCAATCAATCCATGCTTCTAATATCTTAATAGCATTTCTTTTCTATATAAAACCATAGTCTGCCACAAATCTGTCTCTTTCACCATGTCCCTGCATAGGGAATAAGTGTCTTGAACATGGCACTTCCAATGTCCTAGTTTTTTATATATATATATTTCCTTTATTTCACATTCCCACTGCTCTAAAGGGCTTTTGTATTCAGGTTTACCAATACATAGCCCTGGATATGGAGCTGCCAAGTGTAGATCTATTTACTTACATTTTTTTAAAACACTTGAACTTTCCTTACCTCCTAATAGAGCAACATTTTAGGATTTGTGGGGTGGGGTGAAGGTAGGGTGAATGAAGATGATTATTCACAATCCAGTGAATTTCTACAACCTAGTGAATTCCCAAGGGACACTCAGCTATTGGTCAGTTTAGAAGGAGCCAGGATAAACATGGACTGATTGAAGCTGTAGACTTGCAAAAAAGGGAAGGCATACCTGTGATTTTGTAATACTTTGAGTATCAGCATAGACATAAAAAAATTAAGACAACTTTAATATATTTGGTATTTATTTAAATATTTGTTGTAAAGGTTGATGAATGGAAAGGCTGATAGTCTGAAAAACCTCATATAGTCACAATCCTAGCAAATGGGTTTAAACAATAATACACATATCTGGTAAAGTAGATTGCTCCAAAACTAAGAGTTGCCTGTTTTAGTGCTGTGAAAATAATGTTTGTTTATGATAGAGTCCAGTGCTTAAACTTAAGCCCAGAAGAGGCTTTATGTCCAACAATTAACAAAATACAGTGTTGGGATATTTAGAGCTATTCTCTGTATCTAATATTTTGAAGTTCTTGTGCTACTTGTCCATGTAATGTACATTAAAAAGTTATTTTTAAACCTGTAAATGTATTATTTCAAATAAACAAAATGAGCAATTCTATACATATACTGTATAATAAAAATAAATCCCATTAAGTTTAATCTTAAGTAAAAAGACTTCTGTTGTTCAGATCTCTCTTTCGAGAAAAACTGAGCACCAGGTAGTTCTTGCTTAACAACCATTCGTTCAGTGACTGTTCAAGGTTACAAGCGCTGAACAAATGGTAGTTATGGCCAGTCCTCGAAGTTACAGCCATTGCAGTGCCTCTGCGGTCATGTGGTCAAAATTCGGGCACTTGGCAGCCTGCCCACATTTATGACTGCTGCATGTGCTTCAACTCCCACCCACCTGTTTCCCCCATCTCTTCCCTTTTAGATGCCCTGCACTCTGCCACTGCTGCCTACCCCTGCCAGCCACCACCAGCCCCAGCTAACCTTCACCGTCTTCTCCCACCGCTGACAAGGCACAGCTGGCCAAGGCAGCTGCTGGCCCCTCACAAGGCCTTTGGAAGGCCTCCCGGAGGGGGAAATTGAAGTGGAGGCAAGCGCAGCAGGGCAGGAGAAGCGTGAGGTCCTTGCCTAACAACAGCACAGTCCTCACCTAATGACTGCAACTGGGACTACCAGAACTGTCATCACTAAGCAGTGCAGTCACATGATGTTTCGCCTAACGACTGCTTCGCTTAGTGATGGAAATTCTGGTCCCAATTAGGATTGTTAAGTGAGGACTACCTGTACTGGGTGGAAAGCAGTAAAGAAAAATATTTCAACATGCTTTCTGTTTATGGTGCATCCACTGTACACTGAATAGGAGGCAGGACTATTAGGTATGTTTGCCGCCTTGAGTTATAATTAAAGAAAGTGGGATAAAAATATTATAATAATAACCAACTACTCATGTTCTGGAATAATTCATTAATTAAATTATTGAAAGTATCTTGATTGCTGTGTTATTCTCTTTCCCCTTTCTTAATAGCAAATGCACAGTATTTTTTCAGCTCTATTTACCTGCCCCTGCCAGTTATTATTATATATTGATAGCCTATTTCTTCAGCAGATGGAGAAAAACTTTGTGGAAATCAGTAGAATGGCTGATCTGGAAATTCTTAAGATGAAAGCTAAACTTATGTTCTCTGAGTGAGGCTTGACTGTAACTAGAACAAGCAATTAACTTTAAAGTGAAAGAAGCTCATCTCTGTGTTGTGTTAATTAGTGTGATGGATAGACAGACAGACAGACAAACTCCTCTTTGTTTTTCAGTAGACTTTTCAGAATACAGAAACTTATTTGGTGTTGCTTCCACAACCGATTTGCCAATTTAGGTATTTTGATAAGCAGTTTATACTGTGAAAAATTTCCAAGTCATGGCTGCGAAAATTGATAGGATATCCGTTTTTTTTCCAAAAATTCTCTTAACTCATAAAAAATAAGTAAATTGCATATGCCAGAACAGGTTGGTTGTGCACTGCTAAAGTGTACACTATTACTTTATAATTACTGTAAGTCCATTCTGATGGTTGGAAAATATTATAATAAAAATAGATGGGGGGTTATTTGTTCATCCTGCTATTTATAAATAAGTCTGTGTTCTGTATCCCTTAATTTTAAGGTAACAGAGTTACACAACATCAAAAATATAACCAGACTGCCTCGAGAAACCAAGAAGCATGCAGTAGCAATTATCTTTCATGATAAGACGTCAAAGACATTTGCCTGTGAGTCAGGTAAGCAGTTATTACCATATCTTTAGCTTGAGTAAATTTGAAACACTGCTTCATGTGGATTAAGATACAGCATTCATCTTAATAGGAATGTGCCATAACTGTTCATTTGTTTGTTCGTTTGTTTGCGTGATGAATGGGTATATCTCCCCCCCTTTCAGTGTTTTTAAAAACTTCCTGTTCTTGTTGATTATTTGTGGATTTCTAAGATTGCCCCCCAGTTGGACAGAAAGTTCTTGAAGTTTCCAGTGAAACTTTTAGAGCTGAATAAACAGTGCCTCAGGGAAGGTATAAGAGAAGCAGTGATGTGTATTTTTGTTGGTTGCCAAGCCTGTTATAAGCACATGCTAGAATACTAAAAATCCTGTGATTGTAAGAGGACAACAAAGAACAGTTCAGATTCCAGGATAAGTTCACATTCAGTTTCATATCATTTGTGGCTACTTTAGTTTTCCAATATCAAAAATAAAGTCTTATGGTTCATGAGGAAAAAACTTAAATACTTCTCATTAGAGAAAATCTTCTATTTGTAAATACGCTGTATTCATTGGAAATAAATTATACTATAATAGACACATGCATGTCTGTCTGTCTGTCTCCTGGTGGACGGGTATGTCTCCAGTTTATTTTATGTATGATTTGGAACTATGCATAACATAAGAAAACACCTGAAGATTAAACTCAAGGACTAATTAGCTTTGTTTCTACTGGACCAAACAGAAGCCTATGTGTAGTAGTAGTAGCTCTCTCCTCTTGTTGGTCCTTAATCAGAATTCCTCTTGTTCTTCCGTAGTCAGAGGCATGTTTCATCTGATCTTGAGGTAGTTTCCCAGCATGATATCCAACAGCTGATTGCCTTCTCCTTCATTAATTCTAAAATTAAGCTGGGGGCTGTCACCATATTTTGAGGACACAAATAGCACTGTTATATTATGTACTCTGTGAAGTTGTACTTGCTTATATAGGATCTAAATCTGCTGTCATTTAGTTTCATTTAATGTGTTTATGTTGTAGAACTGTATTTCTGGCATTTCTGTGCTGCCACTAAGCAGCGTACAGCAAGAAGGAAAAGGTTAAAAACTGTGGAACATTAAAAAGCAATATATAGTGCAATGGCGCTAATAAAAAAGGATAGATCTCAAAACCTACCATCCACCTAATGCTGTACCTCAGAGCTAATTTATCATTTCTTTATGGAAACTTATTAGGATAGAACAGTGTTTCTCAACCTTTAGGGTTTAAGATGTGCAGACTTCAATTCCCAGAATTCAGTTCTCATGCTGGCTGGGGAATTCTCAGAGTTGAAGTCTGCATGTCTTAAATCTGCCAAGGTTGAGAAACACTGAGATAGAGGTAAGTCTTACATGTGAGGGAAATTATGTAATTATGTATGAGGGAGGGAATAGGTAAATTCAACATGCAACCATGGGCTGAGAATTTTTTTTAATATAATGTCATGATGTAAGGGCTGCTTTATATATTGCAGTGTTCATCACAAATGCTGGAAAGGAAAGGATCTTTACATATGTGAAATAAGGCCGTTGAATGCATTTGGAAAGAAGGTTGTGCAAGTGAAGCACTTCTCTTCAAAACATTAAAGTAGCCACATCTTTCAGAAGGCTCAGCATGGATGCTTTGAAAGGTTTTCCCAGCTGCCTGAAGGTTATTACACACACAGAATTCTACTGAGATATCTAAACAGTGATGCATTATAGAATTGTATACATACTATTGGTGTGTAAATGTGCATTTTTCACAGCAGCTGCATCTTTGTATCTATAGAGCTATCTACTATAACCAAAATTTGATACCTGATTTTTCATCGCATTCTGATATATCCAGCAATGAGTTAATATTTTGGGTAGGATTTTATCCATATGGTTGTTCTCCCAGTTTAGAAATATCCTATTAGGACTCTTCATAATCCCTATTATTTTACTGTCATCAATAGTTAAATGTCATTCACAAATGTGACTGCCTCACTGCTCCCCCTTGTGGCCCAACATGAGTCCATTGGGATCCTCACTTTTTATTTTATTTATTTATTATTCATTCATTCATTTATTCAGTTTGTATAGCCACCCATCTCAACAAGTGACTCTGGGAGACTTAACAAAATTAAAATCAAATAAAGACAACTACAACAATGCAAAAATTAAAATACAAAGCAGCCGAGAAATATCATATGCCATAATCATTAGCACAACCAAAAATGAGTCCCTGCATACCCTCGGCCCTAGGCCTGGGCACATTATTATATCATTCTGTGCTAAGATTGTCAGTTGTGCGTGCACGGTCACAGACAGCTGGGTATGGCTTTTGAAGTAGCTTTGCCAGCCTTCCAAAAGATACAGCTTCCTTTACACTTCAAGGAAGGGTGCTCAGCTTGCACTAACATGTTTTAAAATTCACCTCTTTTAATGCTTTGCATGGCCCTACTCTATGTATAAATGTCTTACAAATGCCAAGTGTTTTGAGACTTAAAAATGCCAAGTTTCAGACAAAGTCAAGCTTCAAGGGAAAGTGAGAGGTGTAGTTTCACAAAAGGATATTGTTGTTCAACTGAGATATGGAGGTACAGATAACTGAGAAAATTGTGTGTAATTGTAGTGGAACACAGAGAAGGATTTAGATTCTTAAATTAGAACCAATTCAGTTAAG
The DNA here is from genome assembly GCF_035149785.1 of Candoia aspera. Classification (NCBI taxonomy): domain Eukaryota; kingdom Metazoa; phylum Chordata; class Lepidosauria; order Squamata; family Candoiidae; genus Candoia; species Candoia aspera. Next base: position 152,335,375 of record NC_086155.1, on the reverse strand, counting down.
GCCAAAATACAGTAATGACTATTTGAAGATTGAATCTAGTGTTTGGTTTCCTTTCTGCTTCAAAGAACCTGCCAACCATCATCAATTCAGTCTCTTTTGGATTTTCTTACATTTAGAGTCAGGCATAATCAGCAAATTGATGTTAAACTGTTTGATATTTCCACATGATCTCATAGAGTGGCTTTATAAATAGCTGACCAGAAAAGGAAATAAGAAGGAATGATGCGGTGTGTCATAGAAAATGTGTAAAGAGCGAATGATCATCATATTTTCAACCTGTAGAATATGCAGAACTATAAATACATTATTCACAGAAGTACAAAAATTCACTATATACCCTTTATATTTATTTGAAGAGTATTTGGCTTTACATTTAATTAGAAGCATCAGTTATATACATTTAACATTAAGACAGTAAACAAAAACATCTTATATACAGTAAGCAAAATAATAACACTATAATTATTTAAAAGAAATACAAGAAATAAAAAAAAAAGTTTGTCTGTTTCTCTTTTATTTAATATTGTACTATACCTTTGCTATAAATTCCTGGGTTCCAGGAATATTGTTTCCTCTGTAGAATCATTTTTCTACAATTCTATAACCAGTAATATTAATTTCAAACTCTCCATCTCGTCTCTTATCTTTACAAAACAGACCTGTACCTTCTTGTGATCTGCCCAGGCCGTTGTATTTTTCTTTTGCAAATTTTTGTTGTATACGTAAGTTATCAGGTATTTTTTCTTATGAGTTGAACAGCATTGCAAAAAAATTGTTTTTAAACATTGAATGTCAGCATTTTAATACCTAAAAGATACAAATAAGTTTTTTTAAAATATGTATTTGTTTTTCTTTTTTTCTCTTTCTAGAGTTTTATTTTGTTTATTTCTTAAGAGATTGATTTTATTTATTTATTTTCTATCCTGCCTTTATTATTTTTATAAATAACTCAAGGCAGCAAACATACCTAATACTCCTTCCTCCTCCTATTTTCCCCACAACAACCCTGTGAGGTGAGTTGGGCTGAGAGAGAGTGACTGGCCCTAGGTCACCCAGCCAGCTTTCATGCCTAAGGCAGGACTAGAACTCACAGACCCCTGGTTTCTAGCCCAGCACCTTAACCACTAGACCAAACTGGCTGTCCCAATTTATCTCCCAAGGAAGGGAGGAAGGGCTGAATCCACTAGCCACATGCAAATATGCTATTTGGCCAAGAAGTAGCATTATAGAAATTATTTTGCCTTTTGTATTTTAACAGTTTAATTGCCAGAAATGCAGCAATTAAAAGATCAAAATACAGGTTATGACACACTCCAAGGTTAGGGATTGGGTGCTATGTGAGGCACCCTTTGCAACTTAGGTGGTAGTAGCGGGAACTGTGAAGCTGCTATCTCAAACCAACTAGTTGAGCTAGTGTGTTGTGACCCAGAGGTTTCTTAGAATGGAGGTTTGAGACCTATACCCTTCTACCTTATGGGTTCAGCCATCTGCCAGACATGTGTTTGTAACTAATGATTCTTTTGGACATAATAGTATATTTCTTCAATTAATATAATAAGGATTAAACCAATCAATGTTTCATTAACAAACTTATCTTTGAGCCTAATGGCTTTCTAAAAATTAGTTCCATAGCTCCTTCCTTGTATTATGCCAGTAAAATATGAAAGGACTATTATAGGGTATATAATGCTTCCATAGCACTACTGTATTTTTATTAATCTGTCTTTGACAGAAAACTATTTGTTTTCCATATTATTAATGCTGTGAGACAATCAAGCAAGAATGAGTGAGCTTTTGGTAGTCTTAGATCAGATAAATTCCAAATAAAAGGTTGTCAGGAAGAAATATAACTATTTTACATAATCCTTTCATATAAGTTGAGAATGATGAATTTGCTTATTTCATTTGTTTCATTCATTCATTCATTCATTCCATTTATATCCCTCCTTTCTTTTGTGCTGGAACTCAGCTAAACCATGCAGTACACAAAATTTCATATATGCAATTTTTCTTATTTATTTGAGAATAAATTTGTGCTGGCTTGATCCAGACCAGGGCCACTGTACATGAGGTAAAAGAAATCTATTCCTCTCTCCCATCATCTTTGTTAGAAAAACTCTCATGCATGCTTACACAGGCACATTTAAATAAAATCAAAAATACTTCACTTGGGCCCATGGGTTTATTTTTCAAAACAAAGGAGCTGCGGAGAGAGATTTGGCTTACCTGACAATGCACGCTATGATACTAACCCTGTTTGGACAACTGAGTGCTTACACGTCTATAAATATAAAACAGAATGGCAGCTGCCTAAAATACATTTGTGCTTTTTGCTTGTTTGTTTCCCATCCAAGTGCTGTGGAAAGATAGGCCTGCTTGGATTCTACAAAGTTACTGCAAATGTGTCTTCAGATACAGTTCTACCCAAGACGTTTTCCTGTTATAAGTCCACAGTCAGATCGCAATGGGATAATTTAAAATCTGTTTTATCATCAAGATCTCATGATAATAAATGCAACTTTATGGTCTTCAATTGTTCAGAAGATATTCTACCATTTGTTTATATATTGTATGTGTATTATTTCTAAGACATTTTTCTTCTTTGTCATGTCTGCTAAGAGTTAATTGCTTTGCTTACAAAGTATAAAGTGTGTGTATATGTACATGAATACTCACACAAATAAAGACACATAGACGTCCTGACATTTGCAGTAAGGATAAGTGACATTTAAATTAAATTCTATCTGTTCAAAAAAGGTAGAAGAGTGGGTGGTGACGAGATTCCCTACTGACAGGGACTGAAGAAGAAGTTTCTGGCTAGATAATTCGTCAAGAGAAGTATGTTGCCTTCCTAAGACACACATTTGCGATGTGCCAGAAAGAATCCCAAGTCTCTTTAAGCTCATTAACGAATACCCTTTCCTACTGATCCATGTGAGAACAAGTGGTAAGCCAGACATAGCCTATATTGCAAGGGACTCTGAAACACTGGGCAGGAGGATAACAACTAGGGGATAAGTAGTGTTTTTTTGCTCCTTCCAATCAGAGGAAGTGACCCAAGAAAATAGAGAAGATAGCAAACAATTGGCTACACAGATAGTGCCATCAAGGACAGTTTGAATTCAGTCATGGGGATGTGTTTCCACAAAGAGGGATCTGACAAGAGATAGCCTTCTTCACTTCACAAGAGCTGGGAGAATGTATTTGGAAGGTGTTTTATAAAACTGAGCCAGAGGGTGGGGCAAAAGAGGGCCCAGCAAATAATTAAATACCAAGTATTGAGCATGGAACTAGTAGTGATATGTAGCATGTGGAGAACCCAAAAGTAAGCATAAAAATACAGGAAAGCAGTGGTGAAATTACATAACCCAAGGATTTTATACAAATGCACAGAGTATGGACAACAAAAAGGAAAAAAAAATCTTAAATGCATGAAGACAGAAATGATTTAATAGGTTTCGCTGAAACCTAATAGAATGAAATTCATGAGGAATGCAAACATTGGATGGACAACGTATCCAAAAGGAGTAGGCCAGACAAAAACAAAAGAGGGGTGACATTATATGTGAAGTAAGTTCATGTATGGATTAAGATCCAAAGATCTGAGTATGAGTATCTAATTAGGAACATTTGGGTAAAAATACAAGAGAAGGGAAACAACAAAGATACTGAAAGTGCACTAGAGTACACTTAGCTAGGCAGATCTAAATAATGCTGACTTGACCAGATTGTACAACTCAGGAAATATAGAATTAATAACAACAACAACAACAGCAGCAACAGCAGGGACAACAACAACCTGAAAATAGAAGTAGAATGACTGTTGGAAAAGAAAGCAAAGATAGTACCAATAGTAATAGGCCCCTTGGGTACAATTCTGAAACATCTGGAGCACCACTTGAACACTGTTGGCATTGACAAAATCACCATCAATCAATTGCAAAAGGCAGCTTTACTTGGAACAGCTTACATCCTGTGACGAAACCTTTAACATTATTAAACAACATGTGCCTATTCTAGGTCCTTGGGAAGGACTCAATAGGTGGACAGAAATGCCAAATCCAGTCTAAACATCTGGCTGACTGTGCAATCAACCATTATAATGGAAAATTTGACTGTCCAAATTTTTGTTAAGGTGCTGGGCTAGAAACCAGGAGACTGTAAGTCTAGTCCTGCCTTAGGCATGAAAGCCAGCTGGGTGACCTTGGGCCAGTCTTTCTCTCAGCCCAGCTCAGCTCACAGGGTTGTTGTTGTGGGGAAAATAGGAGGAGGAAGGAGTATTTGGTATGTTTGACACCTTGAGTTATTTATAAAAATAATAAAGTCAGGATAGTAAATAAATAAAATCGACTTAGCCAGTATTGCAAGGTCCTAAAAATTCTTCAGAGGTGTTGCTGACTGTTTCATTTTACAGAAAATTGAAGAAGAGATAAGGGGATTTGTCTTCCTATGTCTGTGCCTAACCAATAAGAAAAGCTTGTTGAAGGTAATAGCACTGAAAACTTTGGAGGAAAAAAGAAATTGGAGCACAGTTGTACATGAATACTAGATTTCAGGAGAACCAATTTCAACAAGTTTAAATAAGTACTGAATAGATTCCTGTGGTTCAAACAGTGTGCAGGAGGGTTGGGGACTGTTCAAGATTCTGAAAATATAATCATATATTACTGCAATGAAAAAAAAAGGAAGGGGCAGTTTGTGTGGATGCATATGAAGCTTTTGACTGGGATAAGAATTAAAAGAGTATTATATTGAAAATGGAAGATATGGAGATTGACTTCTGGTGGGGACATGGCAGACTGAAGCCACCTTTTTTCCGGAGAAAGGAAAACACTTGGAATCACCCCATCTGTCCTCTGGACGGCGGCTTGCAGCCAGATTGTAAACAGTTCATGTTCAACTGGTAAGAGCTAGCCGGGAGGCTGGGACATCACCATTTTCCAAGCTGTAGCCTTAAAGGGACATTAAGACTTGCCACCCCATTTCTAAATCACCCAATTTATATTTATTTTAAGTATATGTACCCTTGCTTTCCACAGCAAGGAGAAGCTGGTTCTCTTGGTGCTTATTGTTATTTTTAGATTAATTTTTTTAAAAAAATATTTTTAAGTTTTGGCTTGTTTTCTATCCAAATATTAAGAATGATTGAGAGTAAATAATTGTCTCCTTGTTATTTTTTTTGTACTAAATTTGAAGTTATTAGTATTTTCCTACAAGTTGAATCTGCTGTTTTGAACTTTCAGTTTCCTGCTTCTACTTTCCCTGGGGAATTGTATACTTACCACTTTCACTTGTATAAACGTATTCTGTAACTCGTTCATATCCTTGACTTTCGCTGGTTAAGCTCCTAGGGGGCACCATAATCTACTGTTTGAGGCATGGAGGATCTTAAAGAAACTTTTTCGGACTTCCATCAAGATTTCAAACAGATTCTTTCTGATTCTTACCAAGTTGTTATGCAAGGCATTCAGGACATTGTGGAAAATATGAGCTTTAAAATGTGTAACTTGGATGGGGATGTCGTGGATGGAATTGAAGAATTTAAGGGCAGAAATGTCTCTTCTAAGAGTGAGATCGGGACTTTTGTTGAAATGCTAGATGAAGATTGGATAGTCGATTTGAAGAAATTAAAGGGAGAGATTGAGTTGCAAGCCATAAGTGAAATTGATCCTCTGATGTAATGCCATGGAAAAGAAAGGATTATTATGTATAGGAGGTTTCTTGAAGAGAAGTCGGAGTTTTTGAAGGGGGCAGTTGGGCTGTTTGATTTCTGTAAAAAAAATAATAACTCGGTGCACGTTGTGGGGACATGTAAATGCTTTGGGCTGTTTTGAGGTGCGATAACAGTTTAAGAACATCTGTCTGGATTGCTTTTAGGGTTTGGTTGATTTCATTTATCTTTAATGATTTGGATTAAGATTACCAAGGTATAAAAATATTATTTGGTTTTGGATTTAACATGACTAAGTTTATTAAAATTGTTGTATTATTAAGTATAAAGTTAGACAATTGATATGCTTTTTAGTTTGATCTTTATTATAGTAGACAGGAATGTATAGAAAAGTAGTAGAAAGGAAATAATTAAATAAATGTTATCCTTGAGGGGGATAGTTGATTAGGAGGTTTATATGTACTTCGTGGGTGTGTATCTTCTATTTCTTTTAATATAAGGAGATGGAGCAACTGCATTTAGTGATTTTTATAATGTGCCAACGGAATGATTTATAGAAATAATGTGATTTTGGTTTAATATAGAGTAAGGGATTGATTATGGAAAATCGTTGTATATCCTTGCTGTTAAAAGTTGGAAGTCATCTCTTTTTGTAACTTTAAAAAAAAGTTTCTCTTGTGTTTTCACACTTTTTTAGGTTTTCCTTTTTTCTTTTTCCTTGTAGTTTTTTTTGTTTTTCTGTAGTTTTTATCTTTGTCTGAAACTTAATAAAATTCTTATAAAAAGAAAATGGAAGATATGTATAATCACCAAGGAGGTATAATCACCAAGGTTATACACCAGGTGGTAAAGATAGGGCATAGCTCCTCAATTCCTACTTTGCTTCCATCTTGTTTCCCAAAATGGAATTGTGTTCAAATTGAACTAAGCAAAATAGGTGACAAAAGGAGGGACCAGTTTAGGTTATAAACAGAATGAAGTGGAGATTCTGTATCTTGGCTTCAGCAAAGAATCTAACATAGTTTCCCATGAGATTCTGCTAAAGAAGATGACAAAATGTGGGTTGGACTATGAGTTTGATTGTTGTAGAGCTGGTAAGTACCCAGTGAGTGTGCATTAATGGCTCCATGTCATAGTGGAGGGGCATATGAAGTGGTGTACTACAGGGCTCTGTGCTGTTCAATGTATGCATAAATGACTTAGATGAGGGGTTAGAAAACATGATCGTCATATTTGCAGATGAAATAGAGATGGGAATAGTTTCAGGAGGGTTTTTGACAAGCTGGACCAATGGGAAGAAATCAGCAGGGAAAAATGCAAAATTCTACATTTGTGTAGGAGAAATAAAAGGTACAAGATGTAGGCAGTAGTATTGGGCAGTAGTATGTGCAAAAAGAATCAAGAGTGTCTTAGTGGATCACAAACTGAACATGAAGCAACTATGATGCAGTTGCAAAACAAAAAAAGGAATTGTAACCTTAGGCTGCACCAATAGGTGTATAGTGTCAAGCTGAAGGTAAATCATTTTTTCTCTCTGTTCTATGTTCATCAGGCCATAGCTAATATATTGTGTCCAGTCCTGGCATCACATTTTTGGAAGGACTTAATTAATGTGCATGTCTTGAAAAGATCAACCAAAATGCTAAAGGCCCTGGAATAATAATAATAATTAAAAAAAAAAACTTAGGAGGAACAGTTTGAAGCATTGAGGGTTTTTAGCCTGGAACAGAGATGACAGAGACTCTCTTCAAATATGACAGCTGTCTTCAAATATCTGAAGGACTGTCATATAGAAGATGGGACAGGATTGTCCAAAAGAGAGGACAAGAAACAGTGGTTTTAAGGATAAGGAAGTAGATATTGGTTGGACATCAGGAACAGAATGCATTAGGAAAGTATAGACTCTCCTTCAATAAAGTGTTTAAAATGATGCTGGGTGGCCACTGTCAGGAATGCTGTAGAAGTGGACTCCTGCTCTGGGCAGCTAGTTGGAATAGATGATCTCCTAGGTCCCTTGAGCCCTTACATTCTATAATTCTAAAAAGTAGGCAAATACAAACACCTGGATATTAATCATACACAAATAGATCTGCAAAGTCCCAAAAATAAGAGAGACTGAAGGCTAAATATGTGGTAATTACATGGAATTCATAAGATTTGCATGCAGAAGAAAGAAGTGTAGTCTATCATTTTGTAATTCTAACATGAAATCACCATAGTTTGATGAAATGGAGTCTATCCGCTCATTTGCTTGGAATATGCTTTTCTAAGTGCAGAGCTGATATGACTGGAGGCCTTCTTTAAATGGTGCAACCCCATGGTTGTAGTGGTGCAAGTAGAATTGGATACTAACCCATCCTTCCCATCGTGGGACTTTATTCACAGAAAATAAGATTTAGTTACAGAATATGATTGTCACAGTATATTATGAATTCTTTCCTGGATGCAAAGAATGGTCCCTGTGTAAATAAATTTCAATACAATATAAAAAAGCATTGATGATGAACTTCAAAACCTATATTTTCCAAACAGTATGATTATGAGCATGAATTCATAACATTGATTGAATTTAGAATGTTTGCCTTATATTACATTTAAAAGAAGCCTCTAGATTAAGTTGAAATCCTGATGACATACAATTTTCTGAACAGTATTGAGTGTTTTCTAATTCCCTTCTTCCAAATTGTTGTTTGAATGTTTTTTTTGTTTTGTTTTGTTTTGTTTTGTTTTGTTTTGTTTTTTTGTCTCTTCCAAGCCTGGCATATAGCCCTGAGATCCCGTGGAGGTACCACATGAAAGTACCAGCCCAGGCCAATTTAACTTAACTTTAACCAAGGTTATTTGGGAAAAACGAAGTCAACCTTTTTCAAAATTGTAGCTTATTGGACTATATCAGGTCTGAGAGCCTGATGTTTCCTCAGACCAACCTTGCATAGCCATTTCTATCATCTATAGGATGATAGAAATTGTAGTTCAGCAACACCTGAAGGGTCACAGAGTCCCTGTCCTCGTGCTAATTTAATAAGGGTTTTTAAAAATTATTTTGGGTGCTCCACAATTCTATCCTGCCTTTCTATAAAATACATAGTGAGGATCGCAATGCCTAAAGAAATTACAGTTATACTACATAATGGCAGCTGATGTTTGTTAGATACTGCAGAAAACAAGTTCAGGTAGAGATATTCTACATAAGCCCAATTTGAAAAAAGATATGGGGGATTTAAATGTATCTTGATGCTCTATTCCAAATGAATGTATTACATCTGGTAGCAATATATTTTCTCGTGTCAGTTATACCAGTTTATTAATTAGAATACCCTTTTAATTTGGCAACTGGGTATTCATCAAGTAAATTTCAGATAGGATTAGTTTAATTTTTTTTTAAAAAGGGAGGGTCACCATATTTCTCAACAAAGCCAACAAGTTTTACCCATCTCTTTACCTAAAATCTGTAATGTTCTCAGCTTTGCAGCTGCTCAGATTTAATTGTTGACCTTTAAAAGAGCAGACTGTCAACACTTCACAGTGTTTGCCAATATTTGTTAACATTATAGTTAAACTAGAGGTCCACTTGATTTTATTTTTTTAAAATGCCGGGTTTAAAGAATTAGCAAACAGCAAATAATGCTATGAAAATGGAATACATAAATTCAGAACACATACTCTTGTGCTGTCTTGACTCTGTTCAGAATGGTTTCATTAACACTCTTTTGTTCTTTCATAGAATTAGGAACAGTGCAAAGGATTTTGGCATGATCTACTCTCACACCTGCTTTGTTCAATGAATAGTCACTAAGGATGGGGCACACTATTTTTGGTTTCCTCTTTTATAGAAGCAAATTGCTCTTAAAGTAATACCACATACCATTTGTGTACATTTTTGTTTTCTCTGTCAGAAGTTATTGACTGTGATTAAAGTGCTTTTTTATTGTTACTGGAATAATAAATTTCTCAATAAAAGCATTTTAACTTGCAAATGATCTTGTGAGTAGTAAACATTCCCCAGCTATTTAACTTCCATGATTTGGGGGGGGGGGTATGATTATTTTAGGAGAATAAATAATTTTGCTGAAGAAGAAATTAATACTAGCAGTTATCTAGTATTTTGTGATTCCAGTATGATTCTAATCAATTTCTTCGCTTATTTTTAGGTTGGCTTTATAGGTTAGATTCATATAGATTATTTAGGTCAAATAAAAATTAACTATGATTATGTATAGTCATTAAATATAGTCATATATTGAATTGTTATAAAATTGCTTCCAACTGAATATAGCAAACTGGCAGTAGATTTTGGATAGTAAAATGTGGCCCAGTTCTCCAAAGATAAAGACAGATGTAATATAAAAAAAGAATCAAAGTATTATTTAGCCATATTGCGAACCTACTTTTGCAGGTAAAAAATGATACTTCACATGCAGGGTTATTTATTTGTCTATAATTTCTGATCATGTACTGTTGGTGTATTATTCTTAAGGGTAAGTCATGTAGGCACCAGGTAATTAGCACTGGCAGAGTCAAAAGGTCAGGCATCAATTGTTCTCAGGTTAAAATTTTGAAAGGTCGAAAGGTTAAGTATTGGATGACCAAATAAGGGAAGCTGTCTTTGTTTCTTGCTTGTTTGCTTTGCATTTGAAAACCAGCCTGCCAGCCTGCTCAGTGCGCATGTGTGTGTGATGATGAGATTGTAATTATGCTGTTTTTGTATTTAGAAGATTTTTGAGCACTTCCAGGGATCTGGATGAAAACTTTATATTCTCTGTTTGCATGAATACAACTATTTTTGTTGTAATACCTGGTGTCGTTACTGATCTCTCGTGCCAAACGCTTTCTAGCACTCTGCACATGCACCAGAACATACACCAACATGTACTTCTTTAATTTTTCATATGCAAGGCTGTCTGTATGTATTTTTACACCTGGAACCATATCAAATCTTTCCCATACATTCCTGTGAAAGGTGTCCTAACAGCCAGGAAACACACTGAGGAACTGGTCTCTAATATTTATTGCTAGTTTTGTTGTTGTTTATTCGTTTAGTCGCTTCCGACTCTTCGTGACTTCATGGACCAGCCCACGCCAGAGCTTCCTGTCGGTCGTCAACACCCCGAGCTCCCCCAGGGACGAGTCCGTCACCTCTAGAATATCATCCATCCATCTTGCCCTTGGTCGGCCCCTCTTCCTTTTGCCCTCCACTCTCCCTAGCATCAGCATCTTCTCCAGGGTGTCCTGTCTTCTCATGATGTGGCCAAAGTATTTCAGTTTTGCCTTTAATATCATTCCCTCAAGTGAGCAGTCTGGCTTTATTTCCTGGAGGATGGACTGGTTGGATCTTCTTGCAGTCCAAGGCACTCTCAGAATTTTCCTCCAACACCACAGTTCAAAAGCATCGATCTTCTTTCGCTCAGCCTTCCTTATGGTCCAGCTCTCGCAGCCATATGTTACTACAGGGAACACCATTGCTTTAACTATGCGGGCCTTTGTTGTCAGTGTGATGTCTCTGCTCTTAACTATTTTATCGAGATTTGTCATTGCTCTTCTTCCAAGGATTAAGCGTCTTCTGATTTCCTGACTGCAGTCAGCATCTGCAGTAATCTTTGCACCTAGGAATACAAAGTCTTTCACTGCTTCTACATTTTCTCCCTCTATTTGCCAGTTATCAATCAAACTGGTTGCCATAATCTTGGTTTTTTTGAGGTTTAGCTGCAAACCAGCTTTTGCACTTTCTTCTTTCACCTTCATCATAAGGCTCCTCAGTTCCTCTTCACTTTCAGCCATCAAAGTGGTATCATCTGCATATCTGAGATTGTTAATGTTTCTTCCAGAGATTTTAACTCCAGCCTTGGATTCCTCAAGCCCAGCTTGTCGCATGATGTGTTCTGCATACAAGTTGAATAGGTAGGGTGAGAGTATACAGCCCTGCCGTACTCCTTTCCCAATCTTAAACCAGTCTGTTGTTCCGTGGTCTGTTCTTACTGTTGCTACTTGGTCGTTATACAGATTCTTCAGGAGGCAGACAAGATGACTTGGTATCCCCATACCACTAAGAACTTGCCACAATTTGTTATGGTCCACACAGTCAAAGGCTTTAGAATAGTCAATAAAACAGAAATAGATGTTTTTCTGAAACTCCCTGGCCTTTTCCATTATCCAGCGGATATTGGCAATTTGGTCTCTAGTTCCTCTGCCTTTTCTAAACCCAGCTTGTACGTCTGGCAATTCTCGCTCCATGAACTGCTGAAGTCTACCTTGCAGGATCTTGAGCATTACCTTACTGGCATGTGAAATGAGTGCCACTGTTCGATAGTTTGAACATTCTTTAGTGTTTCCCTTTTTTGGTATGGGGATATAAGTTGATTTTTTCCAGTCTGATGGCCATTCTTGTGTTTTCCAAATTTGCTGGCATATAGCATGCATTACCTTGACAGCATCATCTTGCAAGATTTTGAACAGTTCAGCTGGGATGCCGTCGTCTCCTGTTGCCTTGTTATTAGCAATGCTTCTTAAGGCCCACTCAACCTCACTCTTCAGGATGTCTGGCTCTAGCTCACCGACCACACTGTCAAAGCTATCCCCGATATTGTTATCCTTCCTATACAGGTTTTCTGTATATTCTTGCCACCTTTTCTTGATCTCTTCTTCTTCTGTTAGGTCCTTGCCATCTTTGTTTTTGATCATACCCATTTTTGCCTGGAATTTACCTCCAATGTTTCTAATTTTCTGGAAGAGGTCTCTTGTCCTTCCTATTCTATTGTCTTCTTCCACTTCCGCGCATTGCTTGTTTAAAAATAATTCCTTATCTCTTCTGGCTAACCTCTGGAATTTTGCATTTAATTGGGCATATCTCCCCCTATCACTGTTGCCTTTTGCTTTCCTTCTTTCTTGGGCTACTTCTAGTGTCTCAGCAGACAGCCATTTTGCCTTCTTGGTTTTCTCTTTCTTTGGGATGTATTTTGTTGCCGCCTCCTGAACAATGCTGCCAACTTCTGTCCAGAGTTCTTCCGGGACCCTATCTACTAAGTCCAGTCCCTTAAATCTATTCTTCACCTCCACTGCATATTCCTTAGGAATATTAGTGAGCTCATATCTAGCTGATCTGTGGGTCTTCCCTAATCTCTTTAGTCTGATCCTAAATTGTGCAAGAAGAAGTTCGTGATCTGAACTACAGTCAGCTCCAGGCCTTGTTTTTACCAACTGTACAGATGTCCGCCACCTTTGGCTGCAAAGGATGTAATCAATCTGATTTCGGTGTTGTCCATCTGGTGAAGTCCATGTATAAAGCCGTCTCTTAGGTTGTTGGAAGAGAGTGTTTGTTATGCAGAGTGAATTGTCTTGGCAAAATTCTATCAGCCTGTGTCCTGCTTCGTTTTGTTCTCCCAGGCCATACTTACCTGTAATTCGAGGTGTCATTTGACTGCCCACCTTAGCATTCCAGTCTCCTGTGATGAAAATAACATCTCTTTTAGGCGTGTTGTCCAGTAGGTGCTGCAGATCCTCATAGAACTGCTCTACTTCAGCTTCTTCAGCATTTGTGGTTGGGGCGTATATTTGGATCACTGTGATGTTAGATGGCTTGCCCTGAATTCGAATTGAGATCATTCTATCGTTTTTTGGGTTGTATCCAAGCACTGCTTTAGCTACTTTACTATTAATTATGAAGGCTACTCCATTTCTTCTGTGGTCCTCTTGTCCGCAGTAGTAGATCTGGTGGTCATTTGATGTGAAGTGGCCCATTCCAGTCCATTTCAGTTCACTGACGCCCAGAATGTCTATCTTTAATCTTGACATCTCACCAATAACCACATCCAATTTGCCCTGGCTCATAGATCTTACATTCCAGGTTCCGATGGTGTGTTGATCCTTAGAACATCGGATTCGCCGTTCACCACCAGCACCGTCGGCCGCTAGCCGTCCTTTCGGCTTTGAGCTAGCTGCGTCATCACGTCTGGGGCTAGTTGAGCTCATCCTCTGTTCCTCCCCAGTAGCATTTTGACCATCTTCTGACCTGGGGGTCTCATCTTCCGATGGTATACCGACATATCTCTGGTTGTACTGATCCATTTAGTTTTCACGGCAAGAATACTGAGGTGGGTTGCCATTACCTTCCCCAGGGATCGCATTTAGTCTGACCTCTCTGTCATGACCTTCCCGTCTTGGGTGGCCCTTCACGGTTTAGCTCATGCAGGAATCCTAACAAACTGAAGAAGCATGGGAAAACCCATCCATATAAACCCCAAAGGTTAAGGCGGTCCCGATCTGTGTCTCTTTGAATGGCTGACCAATTCCTCAGTGCTACGCATGCGCTTGACAGTCTGGATGGGAGCCCCCTGCTCGCCATCCTTACTCATGACAAAAGGCTTTGGAAAGCAGTTTTAGGCCAAATAGTAGTGGTAGAAATAGCTTTCAAAAGTAGTAGTAGTGGTATAAAGTGGTAGCTTTCAAAGGTTTATAGGTTCATAATATGAACAGTTTTCATCTATCAGAACCTGCTGAAACCTTGAGCATTGATTCAAAATTGTAAAATATTTTGCATAGGCCATTTCATTAAATATATTCTGTCTTGTTGTCTGTCTCTGGATATATTAATTTTAGTAGGAATCTAAGTATTGTCCTAAAGTTCCATTTTTCCTGTGATGACCTGATGAAGTTACCCATCGAATAAATTCCTCTATTTTTTCAATAATTTCTTAAGGCCACCATTTTGCCTAATCATTTTGTTTCTTTGCTTGTTTACTTTCTTTTATAATTAATGGGACCATTCTGGGGACATAGTTGATGGAGTTCTGCTAACTAGTTTGTATTTTATTCCTAATTTAACAGTGTTCTTAAAATATCCATGAATTTGTCTTCAGTTGCCTTGTTCTTTACATTCAGAGTTGACAATACCACTTTAATTTTTATCTTTAACTGGCATAGATGAAAACAGAAGCAAGATGTTTTCCAGCATGCTTCCTAGCACATTTATAGTGAAAATCCTAAGATTTGTATAAACTTTCATATGAGTGTGAGGGTTTATCCCCAACTTGGTTGGGTGAAATGAGAGTGGAGGGCGGGGGTCAGGGGTCAGGGGTCAGGCATGATCAATGTTTCTCCAATGGGCAAACAAGGGCATACAGGCAGAAACTGTCATTTCTGCTGCATAGGAATCTGTTGGTGGGAAGTACTTAGTAGCCTTTTAGGGATAAGACTAAGCAGTGGGTTAAAACAATTTAAAGAGCTATGAAGAGTAGATATATAGAGTCCCCCATCAGGGGAGATGGGCAGTGATATAAATTAAATCAATAAATCAATAAAATACATACATACATACATACATACAGGCTACAGTGCTATCTATCATCTTCACTATATCATCAATAACTTGTTATTTATAATTATTCAATAACTTGTTATTTATAATTCATGCTTTTAGAAGATAGGTAAGAGTTTTCTGAAAACAAGCAAAGAAACAAAAAACAATGAAACAAGGATAATTTTCACATGTCAAAAAGGATATGCAGATATGAAAAGAAACATGAAATAATATTTTAGGTTACATGTTGAAAGATTTAAATTCTACTTTATTTTATCTTGATAAATATATGCTATATTCTTCATAGAAACTTAAATATGTACTGTATATTAAAGGGTACTGCAATTTATAATTGGGAGTTGTTTTAGTGGAGATAGGTAAAAACAAAGACATTATTCCATTTGAGATGTTTTACAGAACAGTTTCTAGCTCTGAACCCCCACCCACTCAAAAAAAAGAGGATTCATCACATACTTCTCTGAATGATAAGGTTCAAATATACAAGTGAACCCTACAAGAAAAAGGTTTCAATATGGAGTACATCTGTCCTGGTTGTTGGCCAGCCAGCCCCTATTCTATAACACTCCATTTCATTTTTCGCTCCCTTCCTGTCTTCTTCTCACAGCAAGACACTAGATGTTCTACTGTAAATATGTATTGTGCTTTTTAAACTTTGTTTTGCAGGTTCAGGATTGTCTCTCTCTCTCTCTCTCTTTGTGTGTGTGTGTGTGTGTGTTTCATCCAAAGTTGTACTTGCAGTCCCCCAGGCATGCTAATAACTCTCTCTCGTTTCTCAGTAGCATTATTTTGATGATATCGCCTTCAGCACAAGAGTTCACTGTTAGAGAAGTTATTGTATTAGAATTAAGTATTCCAGTCATTTTAGCAGACTTTCAGCGGGTAAAGGATGCTGAATCTCAGAAAAAGTCCCCAAATGATTAATCTATTTACAGCTGCCTCTACTGCAAATACAACATAAATAGCCAAATGCAAGTGAGACCGAACAGTGACAGAAAACAGAAAATGAAAAATAGATTTGGTATTTCAGGTTAGATGCAGTAAATTACCATGTTATTCACTGAAATCTCTCCAGACCCAGAAGCTCATACATCATCTGTCAATAGCCTAAATTCCATATATAAATTTATGTCATTTTTGTGTGCTGTCGCTAAGTGTGTATTATTCTCAGAGGAGTCTTGAAGTTTCAGGAGTCATGTGACACTATTCTATGGATCATACTTGTACAAATTTCTGTGAAGAGCTAACCTACATTCCAAAAAAATGCAAAAAACAGTCTAGAGCTGTTTTCCTATTTTCTCTAATATGCCCACTTCTTGGCAAAACAGTATTTTGGATGAAAATAATTATCCAAGCATTGTCATTTTTAAATCAGTGGGGCCATATAGATGTAAATATTTTGTGAATTGTTGAGACAGAGTTGTATATTTTAGATATCGGTTGGAATTCATATACATTGTGGACGTGCTATTTTCTCATGCTTCATGGTTTCAGATTTTAATGTGAGCAGGTTTTCCTATGCTTTTTTTTTCTTTTTAGGTAACTCTTTAAATGTCTAATTGCACCCCAGTAAATGTGGAAGCTTTGTTGTATACATCCTTACCCAAGGTCGGATTTGTATTCATCCATCTCCAAAGAAATCGTCAAAAGCCAATTTTATACTGAATCCAGGGGACATTTTCCATAATTCTCTTAGGACTCAGATGCAAGATGACAGTAATAACTAGGTTTAAGTGAAACATTTTTTATTCAGCTGAAGTTGGTATAGACCAGAATATTGTAAGCTTTTTATCTGTTACTACCAAATATGCAGCTAAAGTCCTTAGTTTCCGAAGTTTGTATTTTTAAAACGGCAAAAATATCAAGCTTGAACTTAATAATTTAAGAAGTTTGAGAGTTTATCTTGAGCTGTAGCTAACTTCAGTTACTGAGGCTTCCTAATTGGGGAACAGAAGATTTGGATGGCTAGAGCATATTGTGAGAGTATTGATTTCCCACTACACTGAGAAAGTATCAGAAGAGATTCAAGAAGAAAGCAGAACTTATATTTCCTGTCCACAGTAACTGTGCAGCCACAGCATCCAAGGCCTTTGGTTGAACTCTCTTCCTCCTCCAACTAGCTTCTCAAGCAGCCTTTATAAATAACGTTGCAAGCCCACAATCCCAAACATAGCTCTGCCTCCTTCGAGATCCCAGCTTGTGCTGTTAGCTGCAGGACTGGACAGAGTCATCGAACATCATGCCCATTGCATACTGCAGATCCAAATAAGAAAAACTTTTAGTGAAACTTATTCATAAAGATCAGGAGTGGGAGATCTGTAGCTCTTGCAGTGTTGATCAACTACAATTCCCAGAACCCCTTTCCCTGACAGCATCTGAGAGTCACAGTTTTCCTGCCCTTAGAGGTGCCACTTCTATGCCCATAAAGATATAATTCAAGATTCATGTGGGACTTCATTTTTTTTTTTACATTATGGCAGTTAGTTCTGGTCAGTGCAAAATACTGAGAGACATTTTTGTATTCTTTCTTAGAAGGATCTTAATACAGATTCCAGAAGAAATTATAGCTTAAAACTGTTTACTTCGTAAGAGTTTTAGACATTGTACTCTCACAGTTATCCATTTTGTCGCTACTCCTCTTCTAAGTCCTTCCTATTCCTCCCTGGCTGCAATATCTCCTGGGATTTTTAAGTACATCTTTTGTTCTTTTTTGAGTGGTTCATATAGTGTAGGCACAATTCTACATGATGTTATTTCCCCATTGCAATTTAAGACAGTTGACAATAGTTTCACTGTATTAATCTAAAAAAACACAATAAAAGCACATTCTTCCTTGCTTTTTGCTGTTTAAGGTACAAAGCTTATCTGTGAGAGATAAAGTAATCTGTAGTACATTCGAACTCCAATGACATCTACCACATCTTTTTAAAATTAAAGAAAAGCTTGCTAAGTTTCAGATTTCTTTTTATCTCTTGCATAAAATAAAGACACATGTATATTATAATTAATGACCCTGGATAATATTTCAGTAAAAAGAAACAAACATCCTGCCACCAAAATACTAACTTTAGACTAAACGTTTTTAAACAGCTACTTATCTTTTCCCTTTTTATGAATCCAATAGTGCATTTGATTCATAGCTTAAAATAATGCAAATAAAATACAGCTTGATCATGATATCTCCCCCAAACGCTCTCCATAAAATTGTTTTCAACTCCTTACAGAAGGCAGTTAAAGAAGGAGCCAACTTAATTTTCCCTGGGAATCCATTACAGAGGGCCAGTGCAGCAGCCTAAAAGCAGTGCTTCTGAGCCTTCATCTCTCAAAAGTATAGAACTACTGTACAGTATGAGCTGCTTTTCCTGGCAAAAGTGAATTGATTGGGCCAATTCTAGAGGAAAATGCAGCCTGAAGATAACTTGGTGGCAAGCTATAAAGGGATTTATAGGTCAAGCACTTTAAATTGCACCCAGAACACTGTGTATTAGTAAGAAACAAACATTGGAGCCCATTCCTTTTTTTTTTTTTTTTTTGGTGAATCCTGAATCCAAATAATTCTCATGTTTTCCTTCCATATTGAAGACTTTCTTCCATGTATTATTTACCATGTATTTTAATAGAGTGTTCTATTGTCTAAGGCAGTGTTTCTCAACCTTGGCAACTTTAAGATGGGTGGGCTTCAATTCCCAGAATTCCCCAGCCAACTGGCTAGGGAATTCTGGGAGTTGAAGTCCACCAATCTTTAAGTTGCCATGGTTGAAAAACACTGATCTAAGACAAGGTGGGAACTGAATATCTTTCAGATATTGTTGGAGAAGAGCTTCAATCATCCAAGAACATCAGTCATGCTAATAATGGGGATAATAAGAATTGGAGTCCAATGAAACTTGAAGAGTTTCCATACATCAGCATGTATCCATGCTGATACAACTGTAACCTTTTTTATGATGCTAGAATAAGCTTTCTGAATTTGATCTTCCAATATTGATCGGATCTTCTCCACAGGGTTTGTATGCTGCATAGAGGCTCTCTTTTATTAAAGGACAGGGGTGGGAGGTGGGACATGTTGCCCTGTTCCCTTCCATGTTTTCACTACTTCCTCTCTGACCGTATGAATATGGATTGTCTTTTCTGGAACTTGGTACATGTGGATTTCAAATTCAAATGCATGCCTTTTCCACTAGCACAATTTATCCCTGGAATATATTTTGCAATAAAGGCTTTCCTAAATTTAGATTATGATTTCATTCAAGTGTATGAAATGTACATGCTTTAGTTTGAAAGATTGTTCAAATGCATATTTCATTTCTTGGTAAATTGCCAAGATCAATATATCATGGATCTATCACTGTTCTTTGAAATATTTCTCATAAGCCACACATTTAGATCCCTATTTTCTAGTATTTCTGTGCCTGCAAAGCTGTTGATATAAATTTGTTTAGAACTAATTGTAAATAATTAGTTGTAAACAAATTTAGAACTAATTTTTTAATTCTAAATTTGTTGTTTAATTGTTGTTTTATATTGTCCTCATTGCTGTTTAATTCCTGCTGTTGTAGTTTAAACTCTGGTCCTAACAGATAGCAGGTTTTGGTGTTCAATCAGATAAGGGGCCATTTATATGTGCTCCCTTTTTTATATGAAGATGTATATTTTATCCACCTCAGCCATGCTTTAATCAGGTCAGTTATCAATAGATGTCAGGCCGTCTTCTCAAAAGACCAAACTCCTGCTCAAAAGTCTATCTCTATCAACAAAAGGAACTGTTGGTTTATGCCTAAGAGATGTGTGGTTTTGTTGTTAGAAGATATGGGAGAAAGCAGAATTATGCTTTTATTTAACATCAACAGATTTGATTAACTTACATTAACTAGAAACATTTCTTACACTTTCTCAGCTACCTTTTATTGAGCTGTAGGATTTACATTTAAAAGATGAATGTTTGTTACAATGAATTTTTATGGCAATGGGGTGTTCATTTTGGAGTGGCTATACTAGATTCAAGAGGTTTTCATGATCCAGATTGACACACATACCCCATGATGATATATAGCAACTTAACAGTGGTATCTGTCATCCAAACTGGCACTCTTTAGGGGTATTGAATTACAGATCCCATAATCAACCAGTATGGCTAATACTTAAGCTGCTGAAATTAGTGGAGATTTAATTCAACACATCCTCAATTATCAAGCTGGGGGAAAGGTACTTTAGAACACCAAATTATCAGTGGGGAGTAAATGTGTTTATTAATTTATTTATTCCATTGAGTGTAAATATCAGGTATTATTGTAAGCTGCCCAGAGTCCCCCCGTTGGGGAGAGATGGGCAGTGAATAAATTTATAAAATAAAATAAATAAATAATAAAACGGAGAAAAAGGCTAATGTAAAGGTTCTATGCTTCATTTATATTGTGAGCCTCCCAGAGTTTGTGTGGAGTGGAATGGTGCTAGGATAGAATAGGACAGGACACCATGTAGATTGAACATAGGCATTTTGTCTTTACACAAGAGAAATTGTTGTCTTTGAACAAGATATTGGAGGAGAAGGTCTGAGCTGGAGAATGAGTGCTGCAGCACATTGCCATTGAGAGTAGTAATGAGGACAGAGGCTGCGATTTGAATGGCAAAGAGTTGCTCAAGGCAGTGTCTGGAGATAATAGATAGCAGATTGGATTGGCTAGTCAAAGTATCCAGTCAAGAGGAGAATAGACTTTGTTGGGAAAAAGTGAAGATGTAGAAAAAATCTCATTCCCTATGGAGGTAGGCCCTCCAGAGTGAGAGTACAGTGTTGCTCTGTGTTCCTCTGTGAGTGCAGTTATGGGAAGGATGTATGGGAAAGGGAGCCCTCTGGAAGGTTATGTAAGGTTAGTTGGTTGTGGTAATTGGGAGTGAGTAGGTGTATTCATGGTAGAGAGTTGAGGGGTGAGTGAGTAAGTTTGAGTTGAGTAGACAGAGGTGACTATCTTGATTAGGCCTGCAGAAGCGCTGCAGCATATTGCAGCCCCTAGAGCTGAGGTTATATGGAGATATGGCAGAGGCTGAACATGATACCAGAGAGTGGAGGAATAGGTACTGGTGGTGGAGATGAAGAGGGTGGATCCCACATTTAGGCAGTGATGGGCAGAGTAAAGTACAGTATGGCAGAGGCACTGGGTACATTGTTACAGGAGATTGGGGATCCACACATTTGTGTAGATCCTTCTTCTAAGCCAGAAGCCCCATACTTGGGCCTAAGTGACTGAATATTTGGGCACATTGGACTCAGATTGTTGCTGATAAACTACATGTCTGTATGGAATAAGACCACAACTAACCCCAATCTAATGGTAGATAAGCATGCATATCTACTGTGTGTTGGTGAGATCTGGTTGGGCAGTAGTAGAGGATGTTGCCTGCTAAAAGATCTGTCCTGGGTTTCAGGTTCCACAAGATGAGTAGGTGGGCTTGTTCTGGTTATTTGTAAAACTGTGGCAGTAATCAGTAACTGCACAGGAAGTGACTGGATGAAAGTGCCTATACATGAAGCTGGGCTTTGGGGACAAGCTAGGGATTATATTGATATACCAAACATCCCATTGTCCTGCAGTGGCTCTCCTGGAGCTTCATTGCAAAGCTAGTATTGGAGTCTCGCAGGCCTTTGGAGCAGCGGGTTTCAATGTCAATGCTTCTGGTGGGAGAAGGGAGATAAAGTGGCCTGGAGATTCATGTCCTCCATATTACCATATACTTATCCCAGGTAATCTTTTTTTTTAAAAAAAATTATTAATCATTAAAAAAAAGGATAGAGAAAACAAGCAAGCAAAAGGAGGGAAGAAAAAATAGTTGATACAAAAATACAGTATCAGTAAATGGACAAAGGAATTACCGAGATTATACAGTTAGTTCTATTTAGTTGATAAGAAATTAACCATGAAACACATTTTGTGCATTAAATTATTTTAACAATGTGTGAAAGGATTTGAGTTTATGAGTTACGTTCCAAATCTCCACTATTTGTTATTTAAGAATACAAAAAAGAAGAAAAACTACTAAAAACATTATAGATAAATATTAGTTTCTTCTTTTTTGTGTACTCCAACTAATGTACAACATTTATAAACATTTAAAATTTTTGTGATTTCAATTCTTTAATTAGTTCTTAATTTGTCTTGCGTAATATGTATAGTTGTATGGAAGTCATTCTTGCTTAAATCTTATTAAACTTCTATTGTGAATATACGCTGTTAATTTTGCCATTATTGCATATTTCCCAAATTTAAGTTCTTCAGTAATGTGTCTCATTTCCAATTTTCTGCTATTTATCCTTGCGTCTGTGAACATGTATTTTAGTAAATTGTGATATTTTTTGTTAATATGTTTTGGAATTATGCTTAGTAAGAAGAATTGTGGTTTTATTTCAAATTTGATTTCTAAAATGCTTTGAGTAGTTCTGTATACTTCTTTCCAATACTTTTGCGATTTTTTACATGTCTCCCACATTTGTAAAGTTTTCCTTCTATTTCATGGCATGTTCCAACATTTGTCTCTCTTGGCAATTATTGACAGAGTTGTATACCCTCTATAAAACATTTTATACCAGTTTTCTCTTAAGTTATAACTTGAGGTAAATTTTATATATTTGTTGAATAATACTTCCCATTGTTGTGCTGTGACTGTTTCTTTAAAGTTTTGCATCCATTTTATCATGCAGTTTTTTATTTGTTCTGTCTCCATGTCATATATGAGTAACTGTGTGTGTGTCTGTGTGTCTGTATGTATGTGTGTGTGTGTATGTATGTATGTATGTGTGTATGTATGTGTGTGTGTGTGTGTGTGTGTGTGTGTATATAGACACAGACACGCCCTAGTAGATGCTCTTGATTCTGTATCAGCATTTCAAATTCTTTCAGTTTTCTTAGAAGCCTTCCCTCATTTTTGAGGCCAGGTTTTATTCTTCCAGCAACTTGTAGGTGTAACAACCATTGTCTGTTCCAGCCTTCACAAAACAGTTCTTGATGTCCCTTTGATCTGTTTGTCCCAGGTAATCTTAAACCCAACAAATGTCAGTAAGCACATGCTGGATATGTTCTTTAGTTCAGAGCAGATGAAGAAATATGGATGACATGAGTGTTTATTGATGAGATGCCCCCTGCAAGGCTTATTTCCAGTTGCCATACCAGGGAAAACCATGTTTTCATAGGAACTCCAAGGAATGAAGCAAATGAAAAGATACCTAGATCAATGGTGGTAGAAAAATCATATTGAAAATAACCAAACTTGGATGAGCAGATAGGTTTGGGCCTACATAGTGGTAAAAAGCATTATGAAGCAAGTATATGTCTCTGCTCTTATTGCATCTTCAGGTTCCTCCCAAGCAACTTTGTTCCAGGTCTTCTGAACTGTTTGGGGGAATGATGGGAAAGATCCAAGCTGCGATTATATATATATATACATACATACATACATATATGGATTTCTCAGAATAGACAGGGTTTGGCAATTATAATTCCTTTGGATTCTGAGCAAACATTTAATATGGGGAGGGGCTTTATTTTAGTTTTTGAGGGGGTGTTTTACTTAGTTTTTTTGGAAGTTTTATATTTTGGCTATAGCCCTAGTATCTGGAATGTATCTATCAGGACACCAAGAATTGTCAGTTCTTTGGTTAAAAGAATTATTCAAAAGTATAAGACATAAATCAATACCTGATTTACAGCAATCAGTTGCACATTAAAAATGATTAAATGCATGACTGTAGAGTTATATTAGCTATATTTAATGTTAATTTATTTTTAAATGTAATAAAATTAAATCAAATTTAGTTTTTATGGTAGCACCTGCTATTAAAATTTGGGGTTTGGCTCCCCAACAAACACTCATTTGTTATTCTCTTTTCTTCTCTTTACTGTTTAATCCAACAACAACAAAATAAAAGCAAGACATATGAGTAAAAGAAAAAATACGTAACTAAATAAAATAAACAATCATATATGTTGAAAGGGGTAATACAGCTCAGTGTTTCAGAAAACCAATTATACTTTGTCCACACTGAATCTTATCATCAAATATTTGCATTTTGCCAAGCCATTGATAACAGGTAGATGAGTCTTTTTCTGAGATCAGATAACAATCTTCTTTGCAACTTTCCGGGCAGAGTCAATCCAAAGTTCTTCCTAGATAAATTCCAATTATCTAAACATTTTACCCTTAAATCTTAACTCATTTACTAACTGTGTATTCACATTAAGTCTGTTCAAGAAGTATGGAAGAACCTGAAGGCATAACCAAATCATATGGGTTAATGTGTCTTCAAATTTATTGCATCTACTTTAGCATACCAGTTTGAGTTTGGAACCTCCTGAATTTAGAGAACTTTTAAAAGAACTTTTCTTGTTTGTCCACGTCTGTTTCCATCTTGATGTTTTTACAGATGAGGATGTAACTGTATTGCAGAATCTTATCTCTTCTAATAGCTCACTGAAATTTTTTGTTAAGTTCCTTTCTGAGAGCTTTGTTTTCTTGGCTTGGCTTATCTTCTTTTCTTGGCCATTTCTACCATCTTCTCTGACACCCAGTTTTCTTTCTTTTTCTTGATCTTTGGCAATCTCTTTTCACATTCATCATTAACAACTTACTTGATTTCGTTCCACAATTCCTCTAATTCCCTATCAATAACATTCCTGATGCAATATTTATTTTTTCTTTCAGAACTTGAGGCAGAAGAGTGGTGCAAACACCTTTGTATAGAATGTCTTGGAACTAGACTTAATGATATAAGCCTTGGTGAGCCTGATCTACTTGCTGCTGGAGTTCAAAGAGAACAAAATGGTATGTGTTTAGGTAATCTACCTATCATAGTTTTTCCTCTCAAAATCAGAAGCTCATCTCTCAAATTGTAGAAAGCAGGCTTGTTTGGGATATTTTTGTTGCATATAAATAGTTGATTTTATTAATGTATACAGTTTACATTAGGTAAGTAAAATTTATTACAGGGTTTTGACTTTCTTCATGACTATGGGCAGAAATAAGTTGTGGTATATGAGTAATTCACAAGACAAGAATTGGTGCCAAAGGTTTTTAACGTATTCTAATAATACAGATATTTCTAAATAATTAATCATCACTGCGAAATCTTTTCTGGATAAATTTTCAGTGAAAAGGAAAGCAATGTCATTGGTTTCACTAAAGCTAGAGATGAACTTCTCTAGTTCCTGGAACTCCAGTACTGGACTTTTGCAAATTTGGAGCAGGACTTCCAGGAATGGACCTGAGTCAGCTTTATTAATGCAATAAAATGATCATTGATAAAGACGAGGCTGAAATGTTTCTGAGTTTCTTGTTTGAACTCTCTTGACCCAAGTCAGGTCAGAGAACATGTCTATACAAGTTTCAATTGACTCTGTGATTGATGCATCAGGTTAGCATCTGACTATATTGCTAATAGACCACAATAAAAATGAAGGTAATTAACATTTATTCAGTTAGTTAGTTAGTTAGTTAGTTTAGATAGCCAGAACATGTTTATTGCTTAGGAGTAAATAACTGCTTTGAAATAAATCCATTTAGGACACCATGCCCAGGTTCTCCACTCAGAATGCACCCATAAGCCACAAGTAGCCATAATTAGCAGCAGCATTTAAATTCAAGAAGTGAGCAAAACAGATGTTTAGAATATTCAGAATTTAATTATTAGTTTCACTACCCCAGACATTGCAATTTTGATGAATATCCCCCCAGTGCCGAAATTTGCATTTAAATTAGCAGAGGTAAAGCTAGCTGTAAGGTTAACTCCAGAAAGAAAAGCAGGCATTATGGTTGCTACACTTGGCAAAGCATGATGTAAAATATTCATTAATAAATTTAAATAAGTTATCAGGGATAGATAGATAAACCATCTATAACAGGAGTATTAGCAAATGCATTGAAGTATCTCCTTTTGTGCAAATATATGTTAAAAATTCCTCCAACTTGCTTTTTAATTGCACATGAAAGCAAAAGTTGTAATACAACATTGATAGAGAGCCTAGCTGTGCTTTGCTACCTTTATCAAGATAAAACAAAATGCAGTACCCACTCAGAGGGTTGGGTGGGGCATTAATGATTATCACCAGATTTTATTTAATGAAATGATTTATTTTGGAAATATTTTCCCTTTTATTCAGCATATGTAGGATCTATTTGACTGAATTTTTCATTGTAATTTAGGTCTTGTGACATCTAAATGGCCTCTTAGTCTGAAGCCAGAATTGGATTTAAGAAGTCCACAAACACAGATTACTTAATATATATTTTTTAAAGTATAAACCATGGTTTAATACACTTAACTGTATGCACAAAATTCAAAAAGGAAGACAAAAAATCAGTCTAGTTTTGACTACTAGTTTAATCATTAGTTTGAATGTTATTATTTTCTTGGCAGAGATGGAGGTTCAAATTTATTTATTATTTATTTCCAGGGCTTTTATGCAGCTTATATGCCACTTCAGTCAAAACCAACTCTGAGTGGCTTACATAGCCTAACATTTATATTAAAAAGGTTAAAAAGTAGAGGCTAAAATACAGATAACAATGTGCTAGAGATAAATTTTATATTCATTATAATACACATTACTGTACAGGAGGCATCAGCTCACAGTCCTACCCCGAAGGCCTGTTGAAAAAGTTTTGATGGCCATTCTGAAATCCAGCACAGAAGAGGCTCTCTGTATCTCAGGAGTGCTATTGCTAAGAAGAAGCAATTGAAAAGGTCATTTCCAAGAGGAGGGGTTTCAGGGAAGAAATAAACTACCAATTTAAACTACTAATAAACTACCAGTGGCTACATTTACATCCCATAAAGTAGCTTATTGCCAGCTAATGCCAAGTGACTCAGTCCATAGTCAAATGAGAGCCAAAACTAGCCTGCTATCATTAATGGAGTATAATATACTTACATTTTGCTGATTCAGATTACTAGCCTATATATAAGGGGAAGGGAGAAACTCCTTCAATTTATTTTTGAATGTGCACATGAATCAGAAAATGGAAAACAGCTGTATGCTGATACCCATATTTTTTTAAAGTATTCTGTGCAATGTGAAGATTGAACAGAGCAAATTAAGATTGGAAAAAGTGGACAAAATTGTACATAACAGATTGCTCAACATTACTGACAGCAAAAAAACAAGGTCATATTTTCCTTCATCCTGTGGTTTATAACAAAGTTCAATTCTGTGTTGTTATAAATTCAGAGAATGGTTTGTTCTAACCAAAGTTAGTTAACATATGAGATCATCATACGAATGTTTCTTGATTAATCAATCTTCGAATTCATACATAATGCAGAACAGTCATGGATTAGGTAAGTTATCTAAACAAGAGTATTGTTCTTTTAGAACCAGATTGCACAACCAGGTGTATTTCTGACATTTGGAATTTCAATTTCCATCAACCCTAGCCGGCAAGAGATAATGTTATAGTCCAAACCATCTGGAAGGCAGATGATGCCTGCTCTTTTGTCATTTATTTCTTGGATAAACTCATTTGCAAATATGTATGACTAGGTTGCCAACTAACCCATTAAGTTACTAGTTTATTATGAGTGAGCTCGTATTATGAAATCAGAGATTTAAAGCCAGTGCAGATTTACAAGAATATTTTGTTATTCATGCCTACATCCATTTTCTATTAACTGTATTTATTTTTGAAAGTCCTTCTCTATCACAGACCTTCACATTAGGCTTGTCTGTAATTTGAATTCTGTCAGTATTTTCTTCTTTTTCCTTAAGATATAATTATACTTATGATTGATTATGATATTTATTATATTTATGAACTGACTCAAAGCAACCATTATGCCCCAAAGAATAGTAGGGTGGCAGTTCTGTACTTTCAATATGGAAAATGAATGAATTTGTACTGCAGAGAATTAATTTCGTGCTAGTCAACCTAGAGCAGGGTGGGGTTTTTTTTTCCAATTTTGTGGGTATAGAAATTGAGTGGGCAATTCCTTCTAATTTTTTAGAAAATTTCTAATTTCTTAGAGAAAGGAGAAATTCTCAACAATTTCTCAAGGACAGGAGTTACCCTTAGTGGTAACCATAATACCATTACTAAAAACCCAATGGGAGCTGCTGTGTCATTATGTCTTCCCATGAATTTAATTGATTGAAGAAGCCTGGGAAGCTGCAGACCACTAGAAAAATGAGTTTACAATGTATGATAGGATATTTACACACACACCTTTGTTACCTCATCATTAAATAAGTGGAACATGTTCCACAAAATTCAGGGGAGGGGGTGTTTGTTTTCTTAAAAAGTACTGGTACAACACTTTCATGTTCAGCTTCTGTTGTTGGTTTTCTTCCAGCAGAAACATGGCAGTGGATGGAACACAGAATTACAGAATGACTTAAGTCAAACCTCAAGATATAGTCACCCTTCAGAAATTCCTAAACTTCTTCTCCAGTATTTATATGTATTCATATAAGCCTCCCAAACATTATGGGCATTCTTGAAAGCCTGATTTGATAGTTTACCATAGGCTCTTTTAGAATGCCAGTTCGGTAAAGCCTTTCATAAGTTCTGCCTTTGTGGACTGGGTGGGATGGAACACGTTCTTCTATGCTGTCACATTTACTCTGATTTAATTCACCTTCTATTAATTCAGATTAATTTTACATTCAGTTCCTTTTAGCTGACTCTTAAGTTCACATTTTTGCTTCATAGCATAAAGGACTCAGAATTTGTTTGTACATCCTTGACTTGAGCAAGGTTTTTGAAACAAGTCAGGATATGTAAATCAATATTGATTATTATATTACTACCCTTGTATATTTTACTGTATTCTGGATTACAATTGATAAAATTTTATTTGATTCGAAGGATTGTTGTTTCTTTGTATATCTAGTGCCATTAGCATTAGTAAAGAGGAAAATAACAACAGGATTTACTGCAGAATCTTTTTGTGATAGTCATTTCTGTACTGTATCTTCGTATGTGAAATCTCTAATTTTGGTTAACATTTTCACAACTAGGTCTAATTCTTCTAATTTTCAGTGCATACTTTTTTTTATCTCCATTCATGGATAATCACTATCCTGTTTCTTTGTTCTGCAGCTGATGTTCAATCTAATCAGGACCATTTCTTTTTAATGCACAACTCACCTTAAGACACTGATATTCGGTGTAAAAGAAATGTCTGTTAACATTTTGAGCATACTGTGTTTCCCTTATTAGCCTAAGTATTCCAACAGAACATCTGCCCCATTATTTTCAAATTTGAGTTGTACCATAGTGCCCTCTTCTCATGTGATTTGGGATCAAAACTAGCCACTTAACTATTAGTAACCAAATATGCCTAGCAGCTTTCAAAATACAATACAGAGTTCCTAGTTTAGAATACACAGACCCTAAGGCTTGCCAAGATTTGAAAGATTTTATACCTTTTGCCCTCCAAATGGACCCAAAGAGGAAAGTAATTGTAATAAGTCTCATTCCAATTAATTTAATTAATTAATTAATTAAAATAAAAGCCTAATTATATAGCTGAAAATCCTTATGACTGCAGTTTTGCCAAAGATACTCTAGAGGCTTTAACCTGCTATAAAACAATTCTCATTAACTTATCTATGTGTGAAATATCTAATAAGAATTAACTTTGGAATCTCTCTTAAAATGTACATTAATCTTAATGTAAAATTCATTTAAGTAACATTAATCTTATCCCAAAGACTTAATGGGGTTTTTAACTGTCAAGTTACACCTTCTGAAATTCCATCTATACATTTGGAAGTATTTAATTTAACACAGTGTGTTAAACTTTGAGAAAGATTTAAAACCCAAGTATTTTACAGAATTATACAAATTGTAATTCCTAATCTCTTACAATAATCTGTAGATATAGTAGACCCCAAAGGGAACAAATTAGATTTATTCCGATTAATAGTGTAACCAGAATATAACTTCAACTAGCTTTGGTAATGATATTGCATAATTATCAAGAATAGCCATATCATCTGCATATATGGTAGACCTAGACATGGTTCTAGTTATGTAAGTTATAAAAATGTTAGTAGGAACCTAGGAAGCACTCACACCAATCTGTATTTTTTTAAAAAGCAGTGTTTCCTGTGGCTTCAGCCACTGTTTATTTTTTTTTAACCACACAAAAACGAGTAGCTGCACAGTATGCTTAAGTAATGCAAAAAGTCATACTTGATAGCAATACATTTATTTATTTGTTTGTTTGTTTGTTTATCAAATTTGTCACCACCCATCTCCTCTGACCGGAGGGACTCTGGGCAGTTTACAATACAGAATAAATATACAATAAAATTTGAATAAATATACAATAAAATTCAAATAAATATACAATAAAATTCAAATAAATGTACAATAAAATTCGAATAAAATCCCATTAAAACTAAAACTAAAACAATTTCTTAATTACCCCAACTCCAAATGGTAAAATCCAAATGGCTGTGGTCTCCTTCAGTCATTATGTAGGAGGGGCACTTCAAGGCACTAGATGTCATGAGTACTGATGGCGAGCTGGAAGGGGCCTCTATCCAGGGGGGAAAATGCATGCGTAGTACTGAGGAATTAAGCAACCATTCAAGGAGACACAGATCAGACCCGCCTTAACTTTTGGGGTTTATCTGTCTGGGTTTTTCCCACGCTTCTTCAGTTTGTTAGGATTCTGTTTTATGTAGCAGTAATAAACATTAGAGACCTACTCCTCGTCTCAGCGTGATTTCTAACTGTTAGGACACTAGCCAACCCCAAGTATGTCGATTCTCCTCCCTGCCCCAAGCCCAGTGGCAGAGCTAGGTCTTCAACTTCCTCTGGAAGGCTAGGAGCAATGGGGCTAATCTCACCTCCGGGGGCAAGATGTTCCAAAGGGCGGGCACTACTGCCGAGAAGGCCCGCCTCCTGGACCCCGACCCCGCCAAATGGAATTATTTTATCGACGGGGTCCACAGCATGCCCTCTCTGCATGATTGGGTGGGATGGGTATATACATTAATATGCTGAAAACAGTAAAAACCCAAAATACATAATCATAATATCCATCATCGCTGAATTTTTTATTTAAATGCCCTGTAGACTACACTATTAATGTGATTAGTGAGAGATACAGCTTTGGAGATGTATACGGATAGCTGTTTAACTGAGTGAATCATCTTAAGGGCCTATCAATAAAACAATCTTTAATATTATTTTACATTGTTCAATAATATTAAATTGTTCATTAACTGCCCTTTTTTTCAAACTTTCATTCCTGTTCAGTTTCTAACATTCAACATTAACTCTGAGGCATATTTCCAGCTTAGCGCTCCATCATCCTTTCAAAAAGTGACTAAGAACATAAAGCTAGGTTAGAATAGATTCCTGCTGGTACCTTACTAGACAACGTATGTCTGTACAGTACAGTCTCAGTTAACTGTCACCCATGGGGATTGGTAGATGCCGGATAAATGTAGTTTCTGGTTGCTTGAGAGTTACTATTAAACCCTAATACCCACTAGATGGCAAGAGAGATACAGATTTGTCTGCTGGTTGCTTGAGAGTGCCAGTTGCTTGAGTTCCAGTTAACTGAGAGTCTACTGTACTACTGTCTATGCATCTCTTTAAAAGTAGATGTGCTGTTGCATCTTTCTAGATCTTTATATTAGTTTGCTGTACAGTAGACTTGTTGCTACACTTGAGTTTAACATTTTGAAAATAATCTTGGAGTTTTTAAAAATTGTCCTGAGTCCCATCCTCATTTGCCACTGAAAATACTACCACTGGGATTTGGTGACAAACCACATGGTTGATTATTTTAGCCTTGCCACTTGCTGCTGCCAATTTGCATACAGTCTCTGACTCTACTCATTCTTGCTACTCCTTGGGAATGATTATGAAAGAAGCAATTGTTAGCAAGTGTACTGCATAAAACTGCTTTTGCCAATTGCATGCAGCCACAGCAGGGCATTTGATAGATGTAGAGAGCATAAACTATATTTTCATCCAGTATCTAACCTGCCCTTTCTGGGGAAGATGGTTGAGAAGGTGGTTGCACAGCAGCTTCAGAGGACTTTGGATGAAGCAGATTATCTGGATCCCTTTCAGTTGGGATTCAGACCTGGGTATGGGATGGAAACAGCATTAGTCATGCTTTTAGTTTATCTCTGGCAAGAACAGGATGGGAGTTATGCATCCATCCTTGCCTTACTTGACCTCTCTGTGGCTTTTGATATGAGCAACCATGGTATACTTCTGAATTGGCTCAGGGAATTTGGGTTGGGCAGTGTTGTGTTGTGCTGGTTCAATTCCTTTCTCCAGGGTCAGTTCCAGTTGGTAGTGATTGGGGAGGAGAGATCCTGGCCTCTACTGTGTGGGGTGCCATAAGGTTCAGTGCTTTCTCCGCTCCTATTCAACATTTACAAGAGGCTATTGGGTGAGATCATCCATCACCATGGGATGGATCACTATGCTGATGATACCCAATTATACATCTCTGCCTCTGGCGAATTAAGCAGTGCTATGGACATCTTATCCCCGTGTCTGGAGGC
The DNA here is from genome assembly GCF_035149785.1 of Candoia aspera. Classification (NCBI taxonomy): domain Eukaryota; kingdom Metazoa; phylum Chordata; class Lepidosauria; order Squamata; family Candoiidae; genus Candoia; species Candoia aspera. The sequence goes on along the minus strand of NC_086155.1, from coordinate 152,302,875 downwards.
TGTGAGGGTTTGGAAGGGGGCCAACGGGCTTCAAATGAACCCTGGCAATATTGAGTAGCTTTGGGTTTGGGAACCTGCCAGTCCTAGGACTATGCCATCTTTGGTGCTGGATGGGGTTGTACAGACCCAGAGAGACCCAGTGTGCAATCTGGGTTTTCTCCTAGACTCACAACTCCTGCTTGAAGAGCAGGTGGCAGTTGTGTCTAGGAAGGTCTTTGTACAGCTTCATGTTGTATGCCAGTTGCACCCGTTCCTGGATCGAGTGGCTCTGCTCACAGTTATTTATGCCCTAATCACCTCCCAATTGGATTACTGTAATGCGCTGTACATGGGGCTGGCCTTGAAGAGTATCCAGAAGCTCAAGCTGGTACAAAATGCAACAGTGTGAACAGTTACAGTATGTTCTAAAACACACCTCTGCTCCGCGAGCTGCGTTGCTTACCACTCTGCTTCCAGGTCCAATTCAAGGTGCTGGTTTTGACCTTTAAAACTCTTCATGGCATGGGGCTGGGTTATTTGAGGGACTGCCTCTCCCTGATTACATCAGCTTGTCCTATCAGATCCAGCAGAAGAGGCATGCTGCAGGTCCCGTCTCTACACTTGGCGGGCCCAAGGAGGCAGACCTTCTCTGCTGTGGCACCTGCCTTATGGAACATTCTCCCCACCCCCGCAAAGTGCGGTCAGCTCCATCCCTCTTTAGTTTCCAGAAGTCTCTCAAGACCTGGCTTTGTCTCAGGTCTGGGGATCTCAGGGGACCAGTGAGATATTGAGGTGGGGCTGTTGCTGATCAAATCTCTTGTGTGTGCTTTTTTTTTTTTTTTTTTACTTTTTAAATATGGCTATGTTTGACATGTTTGTTTGTTTGTTTGTTTGTTTTATTTTGCTGTGCGCCACCCAGAGTTACTTCTTGTGATATGGGCAGCCATATAAATTTGATAAATAAATAAATAAACAATTATACAGAGAGAGGGAGTCTAGAAATTTTAGTATTTTATAATTTGAAATGGTAATGTTCATTTGCTAGTACATATCCAATCAATAAGGATAAACTACAGTAAGTGACTAAATGCATCTGAAAAATCAATGGTTTCAGATAGAGCATTTTGTTTCCCTACAAAGAAGTTGCCTATCTATCATGGTCTGGACAGATGAATTAGGAGGTAGCATAATAAAACAACTTGAGAAATATGTTTTAGATCAAGAAGCCAGCTGATGGATCAGAAGGTAGTAACTCCTCACAAAAGACAACCAAATGTATTAAGAAGGGGCAACTGATAGATTCCAACCAGTTGAAAGAAGTTATCTTTTTTCTGCAACACAATGAGTGAGGGTCAACTAGATGTGATACGTAGAATTCATGATATTCAAGATCTGTTTATACTTGGGAGAGGAGATAAACCCTCAATAGCTGTTTAAAAATATATTTTGGTTTGCAGATTAATCTTTCTATGTTATTAAACTCTCTCCCTTTCTTCATCTACACAAAGAAAATATGGAAACTGAATTTTAATTCCATTGTTTTGTCTTATGTAACTATAGTTTTCAAAGTTCAAAGTGTGTATTTTAAGTTTGTTACTAAAATATGCCAAGTTTTTTAAATTTGGAAAACAGGCTCATCTTCCTAAAGAAACAAACTAATTGAAATTATTAATGCTATAAAAGGAGAGTGATTATATCATTTTATGAAGGTCACTGGCAACAGGCAAAGTTTATTTCATCATGTTAGTGAGAATCTGTTGCTAATGATACAGGGTCTCAACTGTGCTTTCAAATGTGGTAGGAACACATCCTCTAAATAAATCATACTCCTGTATATTTAAGTAGGTTTTATTATATAAATGCTTCAGTCAGTAGGCAAAATGGGAATTGTAGTCATAATTCAAGCCAATTCACAGTTTTCATCATGATTGTATTATTTTTGTTTCTGCCTTCCAGAACGATTCAACGTATATCTTATGCCTACACCAAATTTAGATATCTATGGTGAATGTACAATGCAGATCACACATGAAAACATTTACCTCTGGGATATCCATAATGCTAAGGTTAAATTGGTCATGTGGCCTCTCAGTTCTTTGAGAAGATATGGACGTGATTCAACATGGTTCACTTTTGAATCTGGAAGGTAAGTATCGGTTCAAGGAATTCTAATAACATTCTTTACTTTCATAGAATTGTGTATTATTGCTAAGGTCAGCCTTGTCACGATACAGTGTAAAATACTTGCTTCAGGGAGCACATTTAAGAATAGTTGCTTTTTACCTATCTCCAGCAAAATCATGTCTGTAGTTTTAGGTTTGTTGTTGTTGTTTTAATTGATTAATTTGCACTTCAGGTACAAAAAGTCCATTCGGGTGGCATTGTATTCTGGATTTAAGCATTTAGGTTTGTCTGTCTGGTGATGCCGTATCTCTGAAACATCAGCAGAATGGCAGTTTTTAATAGCGTGTTGATTCTCAATTTTTTATGGATGATAAAATTCATGATAAAACTCAACAGTGGATGGTTAGATGCACTAGAATTTGTAAGTTTTTTTTTTATTGACCTGTGAGTGACAAACACTAACAAACAAATGAGTGGCATAAATCCATGATGCGTAGAGAAAAAATGAGAAATAGATCTACTAAAAAGGAGGCAAATAATATAAACATTCAAGTCTGCCATCCATCTAAAATGTAGCCAATAGTAGGTCTGTTGTAATTAAGATAATACCTAATCCAAATTTGATAGAATTGTGATTCCCGCCTCTGGTGTTTCATTGTTTTAACTTTATCTATGATCTTTTGTAACATGCTATTGAAAATACCTTGTTAATCCACCTCTTAATTGTTAAATTATCTAAAGTTTTCCAATGTTAGACAATCATCATTTTAGCTGCTAAGGTTAATTAAATAATAAGTTCCTTTTTTTTAAGCGTGAGGTTCAATTCTGTGAATAAGTGCAGTAACCCTAAGGAGCATTCAGTTAATTGTTTAGTAATTATGCTTATCACACCAACATTTATATACCCAAAAGGGTATAAGTTTGTCATCTGACCACCAATAATGAAGGAAAGAGCCTTTTTGGTGATAACCTCTCCAACATTTGGAAGAATAATTATGATATATGTGTCAATCTGACTGGAGTCAAGTGCCAGCAATGTATAATCTTCTACTGAAGTTCTTGCATTGAAGCTGAGGTGAATCTACCCAATTTCCATAAAGACTGCCAATTTGTATCCTGCATAGCTTTACCAAAGTTAGCATCCCAAGATTCCTTTAAATCAAGAGGTGTATTTCCAATTTCTATTTGCAATACATTTTTAAATCATTCTTTTTGGTTGCTGTAGATGGTTAAATATTCTCAAAATTGGGGAAATGGGCAATTGCTGAAGCTCTAGCATCCTTATTATCCAATAAAGATTTAAGTTGATAGCAGAAAAAACATGATAACTTATCACTTACCACAATCTGTTCTTTCTTGAGAGGTTCCCTATTGCTATAGAAATTTTTTATTCTTTAAAGGTTATATCTTCTTAAAAGTTTCATTTGAGCCAAGCCACAGTGATAGTGTGGGGGTATGGGGAGGATGCAAGGGGCAGCACAAGAGGCACTGCGCAGGTCAGTGAAGGAGTGCAAGGACGTATACAAGAGGTGTCACACAGGCTGAGGAGGATGTGCGAGAGGTACAGGTTGGGGAGGGTGTGAAGGGGTGCACAAAAGGCACCGCATGGGTCAGGGAGGGTATGCAAGGGTGTGCGAGAGGTGCGGATCAGGCAGGGTGCATGGGGGTGCTGGTCAGGGAGGGGGTGCGAGAGGTGCGCAGGTCAAGGTAGGTGCGCAAGAGGCCAGCACAGCATGAGCACAGATGGACTGGGGAGAGTACGTGGGTGGGGGAGACTTACTCCAGCAACTTGCAACCTTCTATGCCGGCTTCTCCATTGACTTTCTGGGGAAGCCAGCAGGGAAGGTTGCAAGTGGCAGTCACATGATCATGGGGTGCTTGGTAACCAGTTGTAAGTGTGAACAGGTTGCCAAGCACCCAGATCGTGATCACATGACTGTGGGGGTGCTGGGACAGCTGGAACTCCAAGGACCAGTCATAACCACCATTTGTTCAGCGCCATCATAACTTGGAACGGTCACTGATCAAATGGTTGTAGGTTGAGGACTACCTGTATATGTTATAATTACAGAAGTATCCTTTATCAAGAGAGCCAGTTCAGTGTAGCGGTTAAGGCATCAGGCTAGAAACACTTAACCATTTATAGATGGCAAACAAAAACCTATAGAATGATAGATTATGAAAATAAGGATTATGAGTGGCACACAGATTCCATTAAAGCAGGAAGGAATATCAGAAATAAGCAGTTCATAGTGAACTGGTCCTGCATCCAAGATTTTCACTTTTTTTTTTTTTTTTCAAATTTTAAACTTGAATCATGTCTACAGAGTGTAGTCATGAGGTGGTAATATTTTTATTTTTGTAGAGAGCATTCCTTGATTTTAATAAAAGAGGAAGCCAACTGTTAAGGCCTATATCAAATCTTCTAAAATAGATAAAATGTTGAGCTGCCATATCCTTGGTTTCTTGGTGTTTTTTTTTTTTATTACTTTTTAATGTGTTAATTTCCATTTTGGTTTACAGGGCTTCTTTACCTCTGTGACCTTTTTTCACCTTTAGGGCTTGTCAGCTGTCAATATGCCCTGATTAATTGCATTTCTTGCTCAATCTTTCTTGGCTTCAGTTTCATTTTTATCTGTTAACCTTTGCTAACTTTCATTGTGGTCTTTCATGGTTTTAACCTTTACTTGATTGACTGTCCCATGCTAAGAGTAGAGCCATAGGGCTCTGTATTGTATTTTTATTTTTCTCAAATATTTCTGGCTTTTTCCTGTCATTGCAACAATATACCTCTAAGTAAATAACTGTGATTCCATGCCACTGTTGCGTAGAAACGTTTTAAGTGGAATTTTTAGAACAATTTTCAGGATGATATAATGGGGCTTGTATATTTCTGTGCATCAGCATTGTCATCTGTACACGGTATATGAAGAGTATATGTGTATGTATACATGTACATTCTACAGTGTATATGTACTTCAGTATGGTCTCTGAGATTCACATATTGGTTATAGGCTTGCTCATTAGGAACTGAAGGGATGTGGTGGGTTCCACAGCAAGTCGCATGTTATACATTAGAAATGTAACAGCTGCTTTACAGTTAAAAGGACAGTCCTTGTTAAGTAATCTTCAGTGTATTTTACACAATTCTATATGTGTGTGTGTATTGTAAATCCCACAGACTTAAATGGAATTTATCATCTGAATCTTATATCCTAATCTTATGCAGTGAGCCTAAATCTCACTGATCGGGATCACTCATCATCTATGCCATGATTTTCTTAACCATGGATTGTTCAGTATGTCCCAATTAGCTGGGATTACACAATGCACTAAGCATTAAATCATGGTTTAATGGTATGTCCACACAATATGCTGAGGCAAAATCAACAAATCCTATATGGGATATTGGCATATTGAATGGTCCAGCTGAAGTTCTTAACTCATTTTGTGCAATTACCAAGCAGTGTAGCCATTGTTTCCAAATTCTCATGGCTTTCCCCAAACAGTACCTAACGCACAAGCATTAGGAGTGATTACTGGGGTATTTAAAAAGTTTCATAACTAGGGTGATGGTTTGGGTACTTCCTTCCATATTTTTATAAATTGCATCTCTAAAGGAGATCCTTGATTATTCACATAATCTTGTTTGTGTATGTGAGTGTATACTGAATATACAGGCACACATACACATAAATCTAAGCATGCAAATGTGTGTGACATTACTTGAAAGTATTTCAGTTATTACTTTAATGCTGCATTTAGCTGAAAAACAACATTAATGTCAGTATTTTTTTTTTGCTAACAATTTGTAACTTAGGCTAAAGGAACTTTTTTAAGTTGCCATCAAACTGTAAATTTTAATTTACAGGAAATAAAAAGTATTAAGTACAAGTAAAATTTAATGAACTCTAGTTAGATACAAATTTCAATTAGATTAAGCTTTTGTCCTTACCTTACCCATTCACTGAGTATGCCTTTAAAGGCAAAATAGACAATTTGCCTTAAAAAAAGAAACACCTTTTGAACTCCTGGCTTATTCTGTTTAAATTTTGCTAAATAATATCCTTTACTAATTGACATAATGCTGCAGTACTAATAAGTATACTGGAAGATCCCAGCTAGGCTTTTTTATAAAACGGAAAATCTTCTTAATATAAATATGCATATATATACATTTTTCAGGATGTGTGACACAGGAGAAGGGCTATTTACCTTTCAGACAAGGGAAGGTGAGATGATCTATCAGAAAGTCCATTCTGCAACATTGGCAATAGCTGAGCAACATGAAAGATTGATGATGGAGATGGAACAGAAAGCACGGGTAAGACCCTTTCTATTATTAAAAGATAATTTGTTGGAAGGAAATAATTGTTGAAATAAAATCAGATTTATATAAGAAACCTTATACCCTAACTACTCTTGGTTAAAATTATTGTGCTATTTATTAATCATATTTATATATGTAACCCTTACAGAAATGTGAAAGCATTGACACATTCCTACCAATATTTTTTTTCTTCCTAATGAGATGCAGGTTCAAAATACATGTAATTGCCTAAATTTACCCATTCACCATAACAAATCAGAACATTCAAAGTTTTAAAAGTACGTTTTCTTTTCTCTATGTAGAATCAAATAGAGCCTTCTGTGAAACATAACCAGTAAAGGTCATGTTGGGAAATGAAGAGTATTAGCTTTCAAAAAAATCCCATTCATACTCCTTGGTTTGGTAGATCATTGGTTATCCAGATCTTCCTTATGTAATTATTGTAAGCTGAGGATTTAACCCCTTATAATTGTAGAGGTTAATAGTTTAAAAATTAAGGAGTTCCATAGGCCATTTCTTAGCAATTCTGTACTGTATATATTAAGCATCTAAAGTATCACATTACTCTTTATTTTTATTGAGTTTTAAAAATCATATCAAGAAGTAGAAGGGTAATGAAAATGTTTAAATCATGAAGATAAGGTTCTGAACTGCTTTCCTTGTCCTTTGCCATGGATAAGTAAATATAGGTTACTATATTCCGTTTCACCAAGTAGCCTTGCCACAAATTGAGAAGGTAGTATTTCTTTATGATTGACTCACAGGGACATTTTCTCTCATACTAAGTTTAGCTAAGTGTTTAATTCCAGGAGAACAAGGAGATTTTCAACAGAAAAGCCCATTTAGGGGAAAGCTTCTCAGAGCAGCTATATGTTGTTGCACATTAAATTACTGTGGATTTCTTTTTAGTTTTCCTCTTGCCAGTTGTGAGAGTTCACCTGAAGAGCTCTGATGGAAAGGTGAAGAAAATATGGCCAAGTACCCTTTTCAAATCTGTTCATCAGAATAGTTTTGTTTACTATCTTTAAACATTTACACTATCTTACAAATTGAATTTTACATTATATGATATTTCTGATATATTAAATATGGTTTGAAAGTAACAAATGAGGCCACTCTAGAAACCTATTATAAATCATACTGCTCAAGTTAGCTTCCATATTACTTAGAGTTACAATTCAGATAAATTATACAAAGTAATAGTTGAAAAAAGTTGCATGTGGTACAGATGCTGTGGTGAAGGATAATTTAGCCCATAGAACTCAGATATTGCTTGAAATTAAGTATGTTATGATATCTTAAGTCTCATTCATCACAAGTCAGCTATCAAGGCAACTCAACCAGTTAAGAGGCTTTGTACTGGCCTTATTTAGAATAAGTTACAATAACTATTCATGTGAAATATTGGAAAAATTTGATGCAAGAAAGCTGAAATATGAGTACAAAGCCATTATTATAAATCTTTATTAATGTAATGGAGGGGCAGCAAAAATGTAATGAATTTGGGGAAATCATGTACAAATTAAAGATATTCTAGACAAGCTGGCAGATATAACTAATGTGAAATAAAACTTCAAATTTCTATGTATATAATATGCTAATTTCCCATATTTGTTTATCAGTGTTTACATTATTATATAAAGGATGTTTTGGCATGACTTCATGAATTACGTTATGTGAAAACATAATTTAAAAACAAAGTCACAAGTTGAATAAAACAGTAAAGGAGGAATTGAGCTTTTTCTTTTTTCAGGTGTATCATCCCATGCACAGCAGCTAAAGATTTCTTTTAAAAAGAATTATTTCTTTATTTCTGAAATCCTTAGCAGAATAGCACATGTACCACAGCAGTAATGCTCCATTAAATGTACTTGTCCTATATTCTCTATTCCTGACAATAAAATAATCCTGACATGAATAATCCTGACATTATGCTTCCTTGACATAGCATAATTTCTTTCCTTTTTCTAAGGAAATGGACAGAGATAAGATGGTTATATTTTCATATCGTCTTAAAATGCAAATGTGAAAAATATGTACCTAGCAATACTTTCCTTGTTTGAAATTTTACAGTTGATCAAAAGAATATAATCAGTATATGCTTAAAGGTTTATTGTTTTGTTATTGATTGATTAACATGATGTAATATAGGTTTGAATTCATATATTGACACAGTCATTAAGGTTATGCCCTGATTAAGGAGGCCTGGATATTTAAGCTACAGTTTTGTAGTCATCTATCTGGAAATAAACCAGTGGGACTTATTTTTCAGGAATCATACATGATTTACAAGTTAAGCAGGCCGCCTATTAATTAATTAATTAATAATCAGAGTGAATCTCACAAATTTGGTCTACTGCAACTTTTGTTTGTATCCTCTCATGATTAGGCTGTAATAATAAAAGTTTGAATCTCACTTTTATGGATCACATTCCCATGAAAGTGGCTAAAGAGCAAGTGTCCAGTAAGACAGAGTGGCCAAGGGAGCAGAACAGATGAACACTTTGTAATTGAGAAAGAATAAAATGGTTAAGAGAGCATGCATTTCTGCTGCTGCTGCTGCTATTGTTGTCTGCATCTTCACTGGCTTTAGTGTGAGAAATACTAAAGAAAGGGTAGGTGTAATGGTTGCCTATCCCAAACACTCAGACTCACAAGAGGTTACTTAAATGAAATCTGATTTATTAGGGAAATTATGACAGATACAGAGAAAGCTGAGAATGACTAAAAGCGCGCCAAATACAAACTAAAAACCCTTGGCTCCAAACGTAATCCCTCCCCCCTACCAGCCATAGCAACCACCCCCCTACCAGGTGCTGGTAACCGTTTTCCACACATCCTGGGAAAGCAACCTTGAATACATGAGATAACCCAAATACATTCCAACCCAGCAGCCAACAGATAAGAACTCCCCGAAGAGGAATCTTCCTCCCTCCTGAGATCAAACACGTATCAAGCTAATGACATGTGAAACGTTACGATGTACCAAGCACATTGAAACGGTGAACATGACATACTGCCCCTCCCAAAAAAAATAGCTAAGGACCCGGTTTGGAGGGGTAAGCATTATGGAATCGAGTAACAAGCACAGGGGAAGCCACATCGTGAGCGGCCACCCACTTCGGGTGGGGGAAGTGTTTCCAGCGAACTAGGTACTGTAGCGTGTTGCGAAGCCAGCGAGAGTCAAGAATTTCTTTTACTTCAAAGTGTTGTTGCCCGTCAAACACGATGGGAGGAGGCGGTGGAGGTTGATCATGCCAGCGGTCAGAGCAAGCAAGGGGTTTGAGCAAACTGCAATGAAAGACAGGGTGTAAGCGTTTCAAGTTATGCGGCAAATCAAGTTTAAAAGTCACAGGGTTGATTTGTGCGACAATAGGAAATGGACCCACAAACTTAGGAGCTAATTTTTTCGAAGGTTGAGAGGACTTGATGAACTTGGTAGACAGATATACCATGTCACCCACTTGAAACGCAGGGTGAGGGGCATGCTTTTTATCAGCGTGCTGTTTGTAAGCAGACTGGGCGTCCGCTAGTGCCTGCTGGATGACCGGCCAAGAGTCCGCCAGCTGTGTTGCCCATTCGGACGGTGAGGCAGGCGGGATGGATGGCTGTGGCAAGTCAGGGATAGGGACAAATCCCTGCCATGTATGGTGCAAAAAGGGGTTTGACCGGTGCTTTGATGAACAGCGTTGTTGTAGGCAACCTCAGCAAAGGGAAGGAGGTCAACCCAGTCGTCCTGTTGATAATTCAAGAAAGCACACAGATATTGCTCCAGTGTTGAATTTAGCGCCTCTGTGGCCCCGTCAGTCTCAGGATGCCACGCCGTGGACAATGCCTGTTTAGTGCCCAAAAGTTTTAAGAATGCCCGCCAAAATTGAGAGGTGAATTGTGTGCCCCTGTCCAAAATCAAGCGGGAGGGACATCCGTGTAACCTGTACACGTGTACAAGGAATAGGCGGGCCAATTGTGCTGAAGGAATGGAGACACATGGGATAAAATGTGCTTGCTTGGAGAAATAGTCTTTTACGACCCAAATCACAGTTTTTCGTTGGCTAGGAGGCAACTCCACTATGAAATCCATGGAAACCTCCTCCCAGGGGCAAGCAGGACTGGCCACTGGTTGTAACAAACCTTGAGGCTTTCCCACTTTACGTTTAGACATAGCACACACAGAACAAGACGCCACATAATCCTTCACATCTTTGCGCAATGTGGGCCACCAAAACTGTCTGCGGACCAGGTGCAATGTTTTCACAAAACCAAAATGCCCAGCAAGCTTATCATCGTGCAAACGGAGTAAAACCTCCTTTCGCAAGCTGTCAGGGACATAGAGACGGTTGGATTTCCAAGCGAATCCCTGATCAAAAGTAACATTGTCTCTATTGGCTAGCAACCAAGTGTCAGTTTTTTGCTCCTTTAGAAACTTGTTGCAATTGAGACGAAATGGACAAGGTGCCTTGCGGCGCGGAATCACTGCCGGCTGGCTGCTGCGCACGGGCTTGGTTGCAGGTCACAGCAGGAATTCCTAGTTGTGGCTGTGTCCACAGAGTGCTGACCACCTCTGGCGCTGAGCTGGAGTCCTGGGGTTGCCGGGACAGCGCGTCTGCTAAAAAGTTCTTTTTCCCTGGAATAAACTTCAGTTTGAAGTTGAACCGGTTAAAGAACTGAGCCCAGCGAACTTGTTTAGGGCTCAGCTTGCGAGGGGTACTAAGGGCTTCCAAGTTCTTATGGTCAGTCCACACCTCAAATGGGTGATTAGCCCCTTCCAGTAAATGGCGCCAAGAGTCCAAAGCCGCTTTAACTGCAAAAGCCTCCTTTTCCCACACATGCCAACGTCTCTCTGTCTCAGAGAATTTACGGGACAGGTAGGCACATGGTTTTAAGCACCCCGCCCCATCGGCTTGCAACAACAGGGCTCCAATAGAATAATCAGAGGCATCCACCTGAACAACAAAAGGCTTGGAGGGGTCAGGATGTTGTAAAATAGGCTCCTGTGTAAAAGACTCCTTCAGCTTGTCGAACGCTGCCTGACAAGCCGGAGTCCATCTAAGCAGCGCGCCTGGGTTTTTTACCCGGCGGGTTTCTCCCACCCCCTTTGTCCGAAGCAAATCAGTCAGGGGTAAGGTTATTTCAGCAAACCCCTTTATGAACAACCTGTAGTAATTGCTGAACCCCAGGAAACTTTGAAGTTGCCTACGGATGCGGGGTCTTTCCCATTCTAAGATAGCCTGGATTTTAGCAGGATCCATTTCTATGCCTTTATCTGAGATCCGGTACCCCAGATAATCAATTTGTGTTTGATGGAAGGCACATTTTGACAGTTTGGCATACAACTCAGCTTTCCTTAGTTTGCGAAGCACCTGCTTAACCAAATGTACATGTTCTTCCAGAGTTTCAGTATAAATCAATACATCATCTAAGTAGACCAATACCCCTTTAAACAGATATTCATGTAGTACTTCATTGATCAATTGCATAAACACCCCAGGAGCCCCAGCCAAACCAAAGGGTAAAACCTTATATTGAAAAGCTCCCAACGGGCAATTGAATGCCGTTTTCCATTCATCCCCCTCCCGGATCCTCACACGGTAATAGGCTCCCCTTAAATCCAGTTTTGAGAAGATTTTCCCCTTAGCCAGATGTGATAACATATCTTTTATCAAAGGCAGGGGATATTTATTTGATATTGAGACTGCATTGAGCCCACGGAAATCAGTACAGAGTCTTAATGTCCCATCTTTCTTCGGGCGGAAGAGAACCGGTGCCCCCACTGGCGAGCTAGCTGGTTCAATGAACCCTCTTGCCAAGTTTTTGTCCACAAACTCCCTTAACAAAGTTAGTTCCTTCTGAGTCATTGAGTAAATCTTTGGCTTAGGCAATTGGGTGTTAGGCACCAGCTCAATGGCACAATCAGTTTTCCGATGAGGAGGCAGTTGATCCGCTTCTTTCTCCCCAAACACATCAGCAAAGACCTGGTACTCCTCCGGTAGACCCTCAAGAGGAGGGGTTGGGTACTGCGGAGTCGCAGCTGCCGCTACCCCCACCACCTCCTCTTGGGCTTCAGTTCCCTCTGGTGCTTGATAAAATCCGTCCCTAAAGGTTACAGTTCAATAGACCCAATTTATCTCAGGATTCTGCTGGACCAACCATGGGACACTCAAAACCACCAAAGGACCCCCCACCGGAGCCACTACAAATGACAACCCTTCCCAGTGGCTACCCATTTGCAAGGCTACCAAACCGGTGAAATGCGTGACCGGTTTGCCCCCGGCCATGAACCCGTCCAATTGGGTGAAAGCAATGGGTCGTTGCAATGGAAAGGTCGGTAACTCCAAGGCAGCTACCACGTCGGGATGCATTAAGCACTGTGAGCACCCAGAATCGATCATCGCCCACACTTCTATCGTCTTCGAACGGGATCCCAATTTTACTTTCACAGTGAGAATGCAATAGTTGCCACTCACCGACACTGGCTCGCGCCCCTCTTCTACCACCTGCCCTGCGGCGCCCTTTAGAGCAGGTGGCTGGCGTTTCCCGCCGGCTGTAGCAATTCTGGTTCACCCTCGTCCCTGTAGAACGGCATGCTTTCCAGCTCGCTGTCGGCCACAGCTGCTTTCATTTTCCTCGGTAGAGAAGGGGACTTCGCAGTCGATTTCCCCTGCCGGTCCTCACCCTTCGCCCTCGGGCACACCGCCGCGCAGTGCCCCTCCTTGCCACAGCACAGGCACTGTCCCTTCGCGTAACGCCGCTCCTTCTCCTCTTCCCAGGAATGTTGTCCGGATCATCCAAAGGAGCCCGAGGGGCGGGTGGGCTTGCCATCTCGCCCCGACTTCGTTGCTCGACTCTGCGCAAACACCTCATGGGCATGCTCAGCCTTTCCAGCGAGCTGGATCCACCCGTACAAACTGTCAGGGTCATCTCGCCCCAGCGACCAGCGCAGCACTTCAGTGTTTAAACCATCTTTGAACAGCTCTATGACAGTTGCCTGCGACCAATCTTCCACCTTCCCCACTAGCGCTTTAAATTCCAGCACGTAGTCAGCCACAGTTCTCGATCCCTGCTTGAGTTCTTTCAAGGCACGCTTCGCCCGCTCCTTCGCTAGTGGATCCTCGAAATGATGCTGTAGAGCCCAGAGGAATTCGTCGAATTTCTCCAGTTCAGGGGCATCCGACTCACATCTGTACATACCAGTCCGCTGCCCTCCCCTTAAGCTTGGTGGCAATGGTGATGATTTTCGCTTTTTCCGATCGAAAAAGCGACCCCCACTCTTCCATGTACGCCTTGGCATTCGTCAGGAAGAACGAGTTTTGTCGGGTCTTCGTCGAACTTGACAGAGAAGTCCCTCAATCCTCTGCCCGATGGGCTGCGTCCCCCCTCTGGCAGTTCAGCTGCTCTGACAGGTCCCGCCCGCCTCCGCTCAGGGACGGGCGGCGACGCTAGTTCCACCCTGGGAGCCCGATCCCCCTCTTTCGGGCGAGCTCCACTTCTCCGTTCCGGGGACTGTGCCTGGGAGGAAGGGGTTGAATGCCGCTGGCTTGACCCCTCCTGCACCTCTTTCAGCGAACTCAGGTCCATGCTCATTTTCTGCAGAATGAGCTCCAGGGAGTCCATCTTCGACTCTAGCACCCAGATTCGGTCTGGAGTGGGGGAGTCCCCCCTCGGCGGCACCTGTACCACCATTGGCGACAGTGGGTATCTCTGCCTCCAGGACGAGCCCCTCGCCTCCAAGAAGTCCCCCCGACTGTCGTCCCAGGTGACCAGTTCGCCCAGGGTCATGACCGTGGTCTCTGGTGCGGTCTTCATGCCCGTAGCTTCGCCTTCAGACCCTGAACTCGCCTCCTCTCGAATCGCTGAGAGTTCTCCCAGGGGGGCTCTGTCGGGGCGCATCATGGTAGAATCGGGCTCTCCCTCACTCGACCCCTCACTCTCCACAAGTAGCACATCTGGATCGGTCATCGCCAGCACTCTCCCTCACAGGATCGGACGAACTTGTCTTTTCCTGGATAGGGGCCAGCGGGATTTGAAGTTTTGGATTCTCAGCTTTATGTAATGGTTGCCTATCCCAAACACTGTATCCCAAATACAAACTAAAAACCCTCGGCTCCAAACGTAATCCCTCCCCCCTACCAGCCATAGCAACCACCCCCCTACCAGGTGCTGGTAACCGTTTTCCACACATCCTGGGAAAGCAACCTTGAATACATGAGATAACCCAAATACATTCCAACCCAGCAGCCAACAGATAAGAACTCCCCGAAGAGGAATCTTCCTCCCTCCTGAGATCAAACACGTATCAAGCTAATGACATGCGAAACGTTACGATGTACCAAGCACATTGGAACGGTGAACATGACAGTAGGTTTGGGGAAAAGCCTTCAGGGTTTTTTTTCCCCCATAAATACGCCATCAGGTAATGTAATGTTCTCCATATATGTTCAGCTCTCTAGGTATATTTAACAATGTGCGAATATATATGTGAAAATGCATGGAGTGGGCAACAAGTACTTTTTTTTGTAATTGGTTAGCTAAGGTTGAAACAGAGTGGTACAGTCCTTGTTTAACAACCATTTGTTTAGTGATGGTTTGGACTTACAGTGGTGCTGGAAAAACCAACATATGACTGGTCCTCACACTTATGATTGTCACAGCATCCCCACAGTAACAGGATTGCAATTTGGGCGCTTGGCAACCGGTTTGCATTTATGTCCATCACAGACTCCCAGGGTTGCATGATCGCCATTTTCAACCTTTCTGGCTGGCTTCTGGCAAGCAAAATCAATGGGGAAATGCATGATTTGCTTAACGACCATGTGGTTCACTTAATGCTTGTGGTGATTTGCTTAACGGCTGCCACAAAAAGCGCATAAGATTGGGTCAGATTCATTTAATGACCACTTCGCTTAGCAACCAAAATTCCTGTCCCAATTGTTAAATAAGGACTACCTGTACTGCTGAGAACCCTCTCACACACTCTGTCGGTGTTTTGGGGCCAAAAGGCACATTTGAAATGGGTATACCTATATAAAACAAGTAGCAAACTTAACCTTCCTTGATAATATCTTCTCTGCATGGAAGATTCCCCTCACCAGTTCTTCCTTATCTAACCACCTTCTTGTCTTCACCCTACTTCCTTTGCATTTAATTTTTGTGGAGTCCTTGGTGCTCTCTGAGCCTTGTTGTTTTCTTGCAGACGTTTCATTGCCAGACTAGGCAACATCTTCAGTGCGAACAGGGAGTGGGCCTTGCTCTCAGTTTATATACTGTGGCTTGCCCTGCTTGTGTTGGTAGGGGTGGTGTTCTCTCCTTAGGAGTTATTTGATTGGGCTGTTGTTTGCTGCTTGGTTGATTGACTGAGTTAATAGTTCCTTGATTAGGGTGTATTGTGCTGTTTGATGGTTCATCTGGTGTTAATCCTAGTGTCGATTTTTACATATCTGGGTGTTGATTGCTGGCAAGGGAGTGTCCTGGTCTTCAGTACCATCAAACAGCACAATACACCCTAATCAAGGAATTATTAACTCAGGCAATCAACCTGAGACAAGGAATAGGTCTCTAGTGTTTTATTACTGCTACATTAGACAGAAAATCCTAACAAACTGAAGAAGTGTAAGAAAACCCATACAGATAAACCCCAAAAGTCAAGGTGGGTCTGTTCTGTGTCTCTTTGAATGACAGCTCAAATTCTCGCTACTACGCATGCGTTTTCCCCCCTAGATAGGGGCTCCCTCCTGCTCACCATCAGTGCTCGTGACAGCAACCGTTCAGAGTTACGATGGTGCTAAAAAAATGGACTTACGACCAGTCCTTGAAGTTCTGCCTGTCGCAGCAACCCCACAGTCATGTGATCAAAATTCAGGCTGGCCCGCATTTATGACTGCCCAAATGATATGGTTTTGGTTGGCTCTTCTACGTGGAATAGAAAGGAGTTCCATCTGACTCTTGTCTCTGGCAGTTATACAATACGCAAGAACCATTATGATATTTCAGATTCTTCTTTTGAGCCAGAAAATGACAGGTCACGTGAGTGGTTCAAGTGATAGATTTTGATAATAGCAAACACAATTGGGGACACAAAAGAATAAAATGCAGAACTGATGAAAGTAGCAGTCTTATGTGTTCCCTAACTAATTTCATTTGGAGTATTTATGCACACAGCCTTGACTAGCAGAGTGATTCTTTGCATTCCACCATCTTGAATTTGTCTCAATTAGCAATTATTAGAGATAAATTCAAATCAAGATAGAATGAAGTGTACAAAAAATTAGACTTATTATTATTTTAAAAGCAGGCCCTCCTGATAGTTTAGAAGTGAGAGAATTAAAAAAAATGTGTTCCATAAATATCAGAACAGTAACTGTCTGAGGAAAAATTAATACAATGAATTAAAATCTCACTTGGCAATTCAGAGTTGGATCATAAACCTATTCTTTCCTAAAGACTGCGCAATTGTGGCTCTAGGCCACATGCATTTCTCAGCCTGTTTTTAAAACCCTCTGCCTGTTCAAATCTTTTGACAAGAATGATCCTATGTTATGAGCTGTGGTTACAACAATAAACTTTACTTACTTACTTGCTTACTTACTTACAAGAATGATCTGCCCCTTCTCTGGCAGGCTACTGCATTGAAAGGGAGGGGGAAAAGGAGAAGTCAGAGAGATAAAGATCTGTCAACAAGAGAGAATTGTCTTGGTCCCTACCCTCTTTTGATTCAGCTCACTGGTGCTTTTCCCACTATCACAGCATCCAGCAGCTGAGCTCTGAGGGAATGCAGCCCGCAGGTGAACAAAAAGTGTTGCCTACCTTTGCCTGAAAGTATATGTCCATCATAAAATAAAGAGATTGTGTTATATAACACAGTGACTAAAGGTATATTATGTCAAATATATCCTCAATAGTATCTTTCCTAATAAATCAGTGATAATATTTCAGAATTTTGAAACGTGTGCAATGATGCAATGATGCAAATATTAATATTGTATTACCCAAGATGGCACAAATTACTTGCCAGGGAGGAAGATGCACTTCAATTTGCTTCCATCTGATGCAGAATATTTATAGGACGAGACAAAACAGGGCAGCGTGCACTCTGTTGCTAAGGTGATAAATAGCCAGCCATCAGTACGCTGTTCATAGGGTAACATAAGCAAAAGACAGGTCTCTGCCCTGAGGACCTTACAGCTTTAAAGGGGATGGAGGCACTGAAAGAAAGAAGAGAACATAGAAAACGGTGGAATAAATAAACTAAAGAGAGGTTAAACTAAAGAGAGTTACGTTAACATATATTTATTGGAGATTAAACCATATACCATGTCAATAATCTCCCTGATGATACAGCAACCTTAAAGCAAATATTAATTGGAATATTACTATATTGACCTTTAGTGTTCAGTTCCTTGCTTTTATTTTTTTCTATTTAGACCAAAATCCTTTGTATAAACAAACACTATGATTTCAGTAGCAAGAAACTGTGCTATTATCCTGGATGTGTTTGTTTCTGAGAGAGAATTCTGTCCATCTCAAGGTAAAGTTTCTCCCACTGCTTCTTCTGAAGGAAGAAAAACATTTGCTTTCCTTTTGTAATAAAAAGATCTTTTGATCTCAGATATTATTTAGATACTGTATGAGATCAAATAGCTTATATCCAGTAGCAATAAAGCTTTTAAAACTTCAAAAGCAGCTAGGTAGAACTACTGTAGTTTTTCTTATTTGAAGTGAAACTCAAAGGGTCCATGAGCAATAGCACCTGAAACACTGTGCCGTGAGATCTTCAGTACCTAGTCCAGAATTATGTGTCACCCAGTTGCCAACTGGATGGTTTTGCAGAACTCACAAGCCTGGACTAGAGGGCAATTGATAAATCTCTTCAACTCTTGCTACCAGCAACCAGCATTTAAAATGTGTTGCCTGTGATTCAGGAGGTAGTAAAATACCATCAATATTGATTCCCATTGATAGCCTAATCCTCCATGATCCTGCCCAGTTCCTTCTTAAAACAACCCAAATTGGCTGTCTTTACCCCAACTTCTGGTAGTGAATCCACAGTTCAACTATACTGTGAAAAGTATGTAGTTCTCTTGTTCCAGAATCTTGATCCTTCTCTGCTGTGTCACCCACCTTATAGAACATTCCCCCAGCCACCCCAAGTCAGGTTAGCTGCATCCCTGTTAATGTTCCAGAAGTCCCTCAAGACCGGGTTATATCACCAGACTTGTGGTCCCAGGGAACCAATAATATCTTAAGATGGCTCCACTATTGAAATATTCACTCTCTGCATGCCTTTGGTTTGTATATTTTACTTTTTATTATATTTTACTTTTTAACACTGATTGTTTTATATTTTTATTATGATTGTATTTATAGAATTGTTGGTTTTATTTGTTTGTTGTATACTGCCCAGAGTCACTTCTGGTGAGATGGGTGGCTATATAAATTTTATTGACCGATAGCTAGATAGATGAATGGATAGATAGATCTTTCACTATTCAGTTTCAATATATGACCTGATTTCTGGAGGACTCAATTTTGTGTATCTTATCAAAGTGAGAATTGCCCATTTATTTTTGTGGGTTTTTTTTAACTAGTTACCAATCTATAAGAGCAGCTGTCCTCTTATTCCATGCCACATCAGTTTGTTCAAGAAAGGGGCTGTGTCAGATGTTTTTTGTCTATAATATGTGTTGAGTCACTTTTGCCTATATTCTTGATGACAAATTGAAAGGGATATACATGAAATACATATTCATTTACAAACATGAATAAAACTTGAAATGATGTAAGTGATCTCCATTTTCACAAAATAGAACTTGAAGTTTTTTAAGTGTTCAGTCATGGGGATTAGGGGACAGTAATTTTCATCTCAAACCATGAAGGTAAATGTGATGGTAGCTTCCAATCAGCCAATATGTAGAAAACTGCTTAAAGAGAGGATTTAGAGGAAAAATACATTTTAAAGTCATATTGGAAATAAGGAAGCAACAAGTAAGCATCCTTTTTCTGGTCTCATATGTCTCTACAAACATCCACAGAACTGAGGTCATCAGTGAAGTAAAGAAAGTCTAGCAGTCTGTTAGACTCACTGCAGCAGAGCCCATGAACAACAGGAAAAATACGCTGCTCAACAAAGCAACCAAGGCTTTGCATTTACAAATTGAAATCTCAGCATCATAGCAATATCTGTAATGCCCATGCACAGTGCACACTTTTCCACACAGAAGTCTGCCTGAAAAGAAAGTGCAACATTTACAGAAGATACAGGGATAAGAGCATTATATTTCATCTCATATACTTCTATCTTGCCTGTAGCAAAAAATGAAGTGTTATCTACCAGGAAAGTAGATAATTTTTTTATGTCCCACATATTTTTCCCACAGTTTCTGAAAATGAGATTTACTGACATGTCCCTAGTTCCAGCTACTAGCAGCATGGGTAGAATCTGTTGCTTGCTCTATTGGCTAATGGACTCTCATAATCTCAATGGCTGAAGATTTTTTTTTTAAAAGCAAGCCAATCATAGGATATTGGAATACCTGAAACATAAAATGAAACTTTTAAAAAGGGTGTTTTATTCTGACCTTGGAATTCTCTAAATTCCTGTTCAGAGCATGCAGTGCGGTCTGGAGTCAGTGTCTTGTTAGTAGCAGTTGTTTATACAAATTAATAAATGAAGCTTGCTTTTGAAAAGAAATTTACCAAATGTAAAATGTGCAATAATTCTAAATATTGCTTAAATAAATGTTATTTGTGTATGTATTCATGTATAGTATTTAATATATTTTCAAACTAGGGTGGTGGGGCAGCATGGTTGTGATATGCAGACAGCACAGCCCAATATGTTCTTTTCTGTCATGTCCCTGTTGTCCTTTAATCATTGTACAATAGCTGCAGTAGAAAGACCACATGAGAATTAATGCTGTTTTTCTGAATCATTACCTCTTAATGAGATTGCTGCTTGCAAGCCCATGAACTTTGCACAGAACACTGCCTTTTAGAGCTGCTGATTTCCAGTTTTACTCAGCCTTACTCAACACCTCTTGGCCACCAAAAGTAGCCAGGAAAAGCATGGCTCTCAACAGCAGGTGGCAGAGCTCATACTATAAAGAACCTTTCTCCATAAAATCAAACAAATTGCAGATAACATTGCAAGACATTAACCCATTGTCACACTAGACTTGATCCTAGAGGCATCTACATTAGAATGAATATGAGATTTTTTACCTACAAAAACTTTGCAAACATGTCACAGCAACCGGAAGGAGGATTAGTAGAGAGCATGAAACCTTGAATAATCTGCAAATGCAGTAAGAGCTTAGAAGTGTAAACACTATTGTATTCCAGAATGTGATCAGTCATATGGTGGAACTGCCCACCAGGTCATGGGGAAAATCCTTACATGTCCTCAGGAAGATTATGGATCTATCAGGCACCTAAAGGTGCTTTGTGTAGTCACGGTGTTTAAAAATTGCTTATGTTGTTGTAAGCTTTCTTTTTATTTTATTCTTTAATTGATCTTTATTCTGTATAGTAAAGCCAAAAAAAAAAAACAACCCACCAACTTCTAAAGTTGGTTCATGCATTTGGTAGAAATAATGGAGTTATCTATTTTTCAAGAGTTCAACTAATCTCTCTGAGGCTCTGTGACATAGTATTGAAAATAATATTCTTTATGTCAGTTGAGTCTATAAATTGTCAATTCTTTTTGGAACATAAGTAGATCCGGTCTTCATTAGAAGAAATTACAATATAATCTGTATTCATTCTTTATTGATCCAAGTTATATGTGGCTATGCATTTTCTTTCAGTACAAGCCATTATATATGTTTCCTACAAGCTGGTTGTGTGGAAAATATTGTCCCACTTTTCTTCTTAATTGATCACTGTGGCTTCTGTACCATGTACTTTTCTCTCCCCATCTTCAGTCACTTCCTTGTATGATTATCAAGTTCTTGATATTTGTTATGAACTAACCTTTCAACTAAAATCCATCTACATCCTGTTACAGCAAGACAATAAATATGTAGAGAGCAAACCTATATGCATGGATCACCATTTACATCTTAGGAGCTGCGTGTACCACAGACATTGTTCCTGGAACATCACATACAGTTTGCTTTGAGCAGATTGGAAGTGTATAGTGTTATGGAGATCTCTGTATTCAAATTTCCTATCCCTTGGACAATTTTGCTCCCTTGCATATATCAAGGCAGCTAGTTATATGGATAGTTAATGGTTCCTCTTCTTGGATAAAAAGAATTAAACTTCTGAACAGCTTTGAAAATAACCATGAGTGGATTGGCGAACTATTATCTTTTGTCTGCCTATCTGTAAGGTTGTGTCTTGAAGTGCAACTGCAGCAACAAGTACACTGCTACAAAGGGGAATTATTATTATTATTATTAGATTTTTATTCTGCCTTTTTTATATTTGGTCAACCCAAGGCAGCAAACATACCTAACACTTCTGCCTCCTATTTTCCCCACAATAACAACCCTATGAGGCAGGTTGGGCTGAGAGACAGCGACTGGCCCAAAGTTGTCCAGCCAGCTTCTCATGCCTAAGGGAGGCCTAGAACTCAGTCTTTGGCTTTCTAGGCCAGCACCTGAAGCACTACACCAAACTGGCTCTTCGAAAATTTAAAAGAACAATATATTGTCCAGTTGATTTTCATCAGATTTTTGTCAGCACTAGTGGACACAATTAAATGTAATTAATTGTGAGTTAAATATATCAGTCTAGCAGACTGATCATAATAATGTTAGCTTGAAGCACATATGGCAGATGGACTGAAAAACATGCTATGATGTGTTTTCTTCATCTTTACAGCTTCAGACCAGTTTGACTGAACCAATGACATT
Organism: Candoia aspera; assembly: GCF_035149785.1. NCBI lineage: Eukaryota > Metazoa > Chordata > Lepidosauria > Squamata > Candoiidae > Candoia > Candoia aspera. Next base: position 152,280,591 of record NC_086155.1, on the reverse strand, counting down.
ACCTAAGTCAATTTCACTTCCTCGTAGTGCATACTGGCATCACATCACTCGGCAGAACAGTGTGGGAGAAATATACAGTTTACAAGGTAAGATGCTTGAACAGTGAAATGGCGTGTCTGTTAGGTTCCCCTCACAAACTGCTTTCATCTCTACTGATGATTTTCTCAGCATTTAAATTACTAAGGCGGATGGATGGATGGATGGATGGATGGATGGATGGATGGATGCTCGCTCCCTCCCTCCCTCCCTCCCTCCTTGGCAACTGATGAGGAAGGGTTATATAGAATTCTATGGAATTTCCCAGAGGAAGCTATTTGCTGTTAGAGAAGATTTAATTTTGTTCAAACTGGCACATTCCCCACAGAATTTGGGTCATTTCCCGCCACAGATAAGTAGGTGATTACTGGTAGCACTTTGTCAAATATAGGGAAAAAAAAAGGTGAGAGTGTTTTGTATGCATGATATACACTTGTGGTTAACCAAAAAAAACCCAAACCTGCGAACTGCATTTTCATTGGACATTTTTTCTAGTTTGTATTGAAATCATGACTGGGGTGAAGGACAAGAAAAGTAGTCAGAAAGGATGCACCTAACTTTCCCAGATTAGCTTGTAATTCTCTGGATAAAAGGTATCCAATAGCAAGCTATTTTTTCTGTAAATATACACCTCATTGCTAAGGCATGTTTTATTGTGACAACAAAAGAAATCCAAACTAATTGTCTTTTTGATCAAACATCCAGAAAATGATGGAGTTCATGTTTGAAAATGACAAAAATGTAGGAACATCTGCAACCTATTTTATATGTCTTCCTATAAAATTTCACCCATTCCAGATAGAGGTCAGTCTTCTAGGTTGGACTGGACATTATGTCCAATTTAATTACCCACAGCACCCTCATTTAATGCCCTACATGTGGTCTCCTCCTGCCTTTATCAACATATTGGTCTAATATCTGATCAGCTGGCTGAAGCATGCATATGTACTTATTAACATACCAACATTAGCGCAATAAAAATTATTACAGTTGGTAACACCTGCCAAACAACATACTTCTGATACAGTTTTCATGGTATATTAATAGGCAAGAGTGTGATTATGTATAAAAATCAATGTACAGAGGCTGAGAGTTGATATATTAATCTTCAGTTGAGATGGCTTTTTGCTGAATGTCTTCCTTGCAACAAAAAAATGAAATTAGAGTGTTACAGGAAAGTGATGGACTGTCAGAAACAATGTCTTTAGGTCAAATTCTTTTCCTGTATAAAACTGTATGGCCTTAAATCATCTGAGACGTTCATAACTTGATGAAATAAAAACATACCGTGAAGGATTAAATGCTTCTACTAGAAGGTCATTTTTTGGTGACTGCCCTGTGTTTCTTAAATACAACTCTGTTCAAAGTAATAGAAAAATAGGGCCAAGTAGAAGCGAGTTCTCCCTCAGTGCCACCATTTTATTCTTAGGATAAAAAGGTGAAGACATTTTGAGAATCTGTGGGGGCATGTATGTATGTATGTATGTATGTATGTATTTTTACAAGTTATATCCTTCTTTTCTGCCTACAACACTCAGGTCAACAAACAATAAAAGGGGCCAAAAGAGGCAAACCATTCGTTGTACTGTACTTAGTGCCTGTAATGGTTGCCTATTCCGACAGACTCAGTCTCACAAGCAGGTGCTTAAGGATAACTGATTTATTGAAAGAATAGTGTGCAAATACAAAGAAAGCTGAGAATGAGCAAAAGCGCGCCAAATACAAACTAAAAACCCTCGCTTCAAACCCGGTCCCGCCCTTGCTCCCGCTTAGCAACCACCCCCTCCCAGGTGTTAGCAACCGTCACCCACACGGCCTGAGAAAGTAACCTTGAACACAGTCAATAACCCAAACATACATTCCACAGTTACAGTAAGGAGATTACAGCCTTGCCCGGCTGGAAATCTCCACTCCGCAAACACGGATTAGGAAAGTGACATGCGAAACGTTACGATGTATTCAGAACATTGAAACGGTGAACATGACAGTGCCCTCACTATTAATGGTCCCTTATATTGTTGGGTGAGATTTCCTTTCATGATTACTAGTATGGCTGCATACATTTTAAAAGTGATTCCAAAGAAGCATTGGTCCTCCCATAAGCCCAGCATCTCTGCTGCTTATTAAAGCAGTCCATCATTTTTGAGTCTTCTGAAATAAAAGGTAGCTGCTGCTTTAAGAGTCATATTTAATATCTAATCTAACGATAAGATTCCCTCAGGCTCCCATAGAAGCCTTTAAAAAGTTGGGCAGTTTTAGTGAATGGTGGGTGCCATTTTCATGTTCACATGAAGTCCAAAGAACTTCCAAATCACTTTGAAATGTGGGCATCTTTACTTCCTATTTGTACGCAGAAGACATGGAACTAAAGGCAGAAGCAGATCTTTCCCATTGTTAACTTGGGCATTTTCTAGGTAGGAATGGACTAAGAAGTCCTAAAGATGTCGTTTATTGACAATGACATGGCTCATGCACTATCTCCTCTGTTATTAGCCGCAACGATACGCACAGCTTTGGAATATATGTTTATATAATCTATTTAAAAACCAAAAATCAGATTTAGAAAATACAAAACCAACAAACTGTATTGCCTAAGAGAGTATTTAACTGTTTTTGATTAAGCAAGAACAATGTGAAGTAAGGAAAACAAGAAATGAAATGTTTAGTTCTCTTAAAAATACTTCTGTTCTTAAATTAACATCAGCAGGTGGGCAGTGCCTGAAAACACCACAAAAGACAGAATACATGTATATAGTGCAGCATGTGGTTTTATGTCTTAAAGGCAACTGATAAAGCAAAACAGAATTTTTTGCAGCAGACTTCTCAAGTAAACACAATGTGTGAATATTGAGGCATGTTGAAATTGTTTTATACCCCGTTCTCTTTCTACTCTACCTATGCAACAATTATTTTAAATGAAAACATATTTTAGTGGAGGAGAGAAAAAAAACACAATTCTCTCATTCCAGATTTCAGAATTGGCCAAGATGATTGATTGAAGCTGTAGACTCATTAAATAACAATTCCCACTAAAATCTTACTCTTCAGTAGATATATATCTGATTGCTGTGGGGGCAGGAGGCATCAAGATGAAAGTATTTGAGACCGAGATTCTTGGCATAGGACGGCGAATAAATATATCATAAGGACATTAAAAAGAATAGTGGAGTTAATGTTGTTTATTTACGTCAAAATCAGACATTTTATTATCTCCTCTATCAGTTATACAGTTGATGGGGTTTTTTTCTTGTACAAGAAAATACTAAAGCAGTCTAAATTTACTGAAAGTATGATAATCTAACACCTCAAACAGACTTTTCCAAGGAAATTTAGATTTGGTTATGGTTTAGGAAAGGTAAGAGATATATCAGTTACAGTATCAATACAGGCAAGGCTATAATTTATAGCCTTTCTGTTTTCTTAAACGGCTGGTTTTCATAATGTAAAAAAAAATTCATTATGTTGTAGAAGATAAAGTATTGAGAGAAGAATTGAACATAAAAGTGTTTTTTATGGGACACCGAAAAATAATTAAATAAATGAGTGAAAATTATACTAGTATTTCAGGAGGGTTACTCTAGAATCATCATGGGAACTTAGTTTAATAGTGTTGTACAATAAAAACCGAATTGTCAGTTTCTGTGAATGAATGAAAAACACATTCTAACTTTTTGAAATAACATTTTTTAAATTTTCTGATTAAAATATAAGGGGAAAATCAGTATGATAGAGCTTAATTATGGTTTTTCATTATCCCGTTCATGATTATAAAATGGATGACTAAGAAATGCAAAAAATTGTATGTGTTGAAATCTACAAAATTTTGTTCCATTACTATAAAATAGATTTATTAAGGGGTACTTACTAAATGTATTTTATGGCAAATGAATACAGTCTTACAGATCAGCATCGCATAATTCATTCTCAGAATAGGAGATAGGAAGAACAAAGTTTTTGCTGAACCCTAAGGTACAAGTCATTGATGAATAATCCAGCCATGTAGGCAGTAGAACATAAAATTGGTTTTGTTTCTCCATCTTGTAAAATCCCTCTCCAACAGGACAAAAGTGGCAGAACTTCCAGTGAATGGATTTATGTATTGTTTTAAGCCAAAATATGATTTACTTGCTTTGGGCTTAATACGTTGCCTAAACCAATACACAATCCTTTTATGCTTTCTAAACCATCTATAAATCATGTGTGGCCATTCATAGCTTAGCATGATGTATGAGGCCATCCCATTGTCACTTTTCAACAAACCATGCTTAAGAAAACTGGCTTCATTGTCTCATTGTAATACTGCTTTGTTATATCAGGGAAATGTTAACATAGCATGGGACAAAGGGACATCAACAGCCCTTACAGATTTATTCTGATTCTCATCTATGTAATATTTATGTCTTTGTGTGATGTCATAATTATAAACACTGACACCAAATTTTATTGCTCCTGCATATTGGAAATTTAAAATTCATAATTTATTTCATGCATAACCCACTTTTCCATTAAAAAAAACTGTTCAAACCAGCTAGCAAGTGTAAAATGCAAACAGTGTAACTAAAATAAAATGTTAAAAGCCAAATCACAATTTCAGGGATGTTGATGCCAAAATAAATAGTTGAAGTCTAGGTGTTAAGGAATGAAATAAATCAACACATAACTATCATAGGTAGTTGGTAAATGGCATTAGACAAGACACAAGCCCTATAACATTAGCAACTGGACCTACTGGAAAAAAATCCATTAAATGCAGATACAGTTTTTAAACCTGGTTGTTATCAAATATCAAAAAAATTTTTTTTTTAATAATTCTCAAATATATACTAGATGCAATTATTTGGAGGAAGTTATGTTACTATAGTCTTGGTGGCTGTCAACTAATAGAACTTTTTCTAAATTCTATCTAGTATGTTTAGTAAAGACCCTGATGATAGCTGTCATGAGTACTGATGGCGAGCAGGAGGGGGCCTCTATCCAGGGGGGAAAACGCATGTGTAGTACTGAGGAATTAAGCAGCTATTCAAAGAGACACAGATCAGACCCACCTTAACTTTTGGGGTTTATCTGTCTGGGTTTTTCCCACGCTTCTTCAGTTTGTTAGGATTCTGTTTTATGTAGCAGTAATAAACACTAGAGACCTACTCCTCCTCTCAGCGTGATTTCTGACTGTTAGGACAATAGCAGTAATTAACAACTCAATTGAAAAAAATTCATCTTAAGAGAAATTGAACAATCCTGAAATACAGATAGTCCTCACTTATTGACCACAATTGGGACCAGCAACACTTGCTAAGCAACACGGTCGTAAAGTGAAGCATCACATGACCACGCCCAACTTACAATGTGAGTTCCAGCTGCAGTTGTGAGGGAAATCACCCGGCTGTGAAGATCGCAAATGGTGATCACATGACTGTGGACAATGCAAGTGTCGTAAATGCGCATCAGTTGCCAAGTGTCCAAATCACAATCACATGACTGTGGGGATGCTGCAATGGCTGCAAGTTCGAGGACCAGTCATAAATCTCCTTTTTCAGCTCCATCGTACTTTTGATTGGTGAATGAGCAGTCAGTAAGCAAGGACTACCTATATTGCTAATATATTAGTCCTTTTTTATTGAAATTTTTCATTGAAGTTTGAAATAAATAGCCACATAGAAAAGGTTGTAAAACAATGATTTGGAAATTATGTGCATGACTCTTACAGTCAAATGGTGTTCAGACTAAGGTTTTGTTTTGCTTGAGTTTTTAATGATACTTGTCATTGTTCAGTGCTTAAGATAGTGTTATACTCTTCTAGCTTTTAATTACATTGATCAGTATTTTTATTGCTGTATATTTTCAAAAGTAATTAGGAAAAAAATGCTGTTAATATGTTACCAATACACATAAGGTACTTTACCATTGACGAAGATAAAAGACAATTATTTTATTCAAGCAACACGGTCGTAAAGTGAAGCATCACATGGCCACGCCCAACTTACAATGTCAGTTCCAGCTGCAGTTGTGAGGGAAATCGCCCGCGGTTTTTAAGCGCAATATCACGTGACCGCAACTTGCAACTTCTTGCCGGCTTCCTTGTTGACTTTGCTTGTCGGAAGCCGGCTGTGAAGATCGCAAATGGTGATCACATGACTGCGGACATTGCAACCGCTATAAATGTGCATCAGTTGCCAAGTGTCTTATACACAGAGTTTAGAAGCAAAAGAAAAATACCTTGCACAACTTTACCCCCCCCACCTCAAAAATCATATACAGAACATTAAAAAAATTACCTGAGTCATTCTGCTCAGCTGTTTTTTACGTTAATCCTGTGGGCATTTCCTTTGTGCCTGTGTAGCTATCTGCAAATTAAAGTATGTTAAAGGAACTGCTGGGGCATTCATCATTTTGGCATATCCACAGTTATGTTCATATTCAAATAACTCTCCTAAGTGTACTCTTTCATCTCACTATGATACTGAAACAATGAAAACGATATAAAATATTACACTGTGGCTTTGTTTAGACAGCAAGATGAACCATGGCTTATCAGGATGGTAATAAACTACAGTGAACCTCTGGTCTCAACCAGATGGCCACATTAAAGCGGGCAAAAAATTATAGTGGCATACATTGTGCTGCCTTTGGTAGTGATCCCTATTCTGCTGCGATACCAAGGCTGGCAAGTGATGTCATCCTGAGTGTTTTAATGCAGGACAGATTGAGAAATGTCATTGGTGGATTCCCCTGACTTCTTTTTCCCTTCCAATCACTTACCAGCAAGAAAAGCAGCCACCATGAGCTACGTTTTACATGTGTTGGAACAAGGATAGGCAAATGTAGGAAGGTGCTTAGAACAGCATGTTTAGGCCCCTGTCAAGTTGCCCAACTAACAGGGTTCAGATGCTGAGACACTTCTTGCCTGTTTCATGTCATATCTAGCCCTCTTCTGAAAGTATGCTAAACTATGTCTAAAATTAGCCTGGCTGACAGATCACAGGCCTGAAGGGTCACAGAGTGAAGTGGGAAGGAGTAAGCAGTGCTACAAGGGAATGATAATGCTGTTGAGCGGCCATGGCCAACAGCACCCAGAAATAGTAGCAGTCATTTTATAAGTGCATAATATAATTTATTATATTTTATTATATAATTTATTGTTCAGTGCAGATATAGAATAAATAATAATTACAGTCAATATGACTGGTGATAAAAAGAGGTAGAGGCAAAATGTGTAGGTAGGTGTTAGCTAAACTGGCATAGGAATAGTCAAGTAATAAAAACTGAAAAATATGGCCTGTGAAACTTGTGCATTCATTGAGGCCAAATCAGCACTGTGCACTGGGCAAAACGCAGCTCTCTTTTCCAATTCAAATCAGCCTTCTGTCCAGAACAGGACTAGTGCTCTCTCAAGAGAGCATTAAAACCATGTTTAAAAAACATTTCTAGCACTCTTTCAAAAAAAGTACTTAACCCGTTTATCTAAGGAGCCTGCATAAGACTGACAAGTGCTTTGGAAAGTACTCTTCAATCATTATGCAGGCAGATGCTTCTGCAGAAACCATATATCTAATATTTCTGAAGCAAAAATTGTTATGGAAAGTAAGGCCCAGTTAATGGAATGGAAGAGGCTCAGCCATAGTAGCCTAAAGTGGATAATGTCAACCACACTGTCAATTAAGCATGCTAAATTGTGTTCATGGCAGAAGGTATGTTGGGAGGCAAGAGAAAGCTATGTTAAAACTGGAACAGTTATATATCTTTAAATTGCCTGAGCTTGGACTAGGGATGAAGCAGGCAATGTCATTCATTCATTCATTCATTCATTCATTCATTCATTCATTCATTCATTCATTCACAATTCTTATGTGTCACTACAGTCCAAAAGTCTCTGGCTGTTTACAATATCCAAATGGCAATTTAAAATACATAAAAACATCAATACATTACAAACTGCTTAAAAAATATTATCCCAACCAAATGTCCAGAATCCACAACAACAGTCCTTTCAAATCATGAATTAAAATCTCAGTGGAATAACTCCGCCTTCCCTGCCTTCCTGAATACCACTGGGGAAGTGCCATCTAAAACTCCATGGGAAGGCTGTTCAAAGAGAGAAAGCAGTGACTGAAAACCACTGTTTCCTGGTCTACCCTCTGAACCTCAGTATCCCTTAATATGGGGGACCCTCAGTATTCCAGCTTGATACAATGGACTGGATGAGTTGATTCCACTTGGAGATGGTCTTAAAGATACCTGAGAGCCAAGCCATGTAGGATTTTGTAAGTTAAAACACTTTGAGCTATGTTTGGAAACCTATTGGAAGTCAGTGCAATGCCCATAAAACTGGTAATAGCTCTCATCCACCAGCAGACAGTATAATGCTTTTTGCACCTACTACAGTTTTGTCAAAGGCAACCCTATATAGAACAGATTGCAGAAATCGGTCTTCGAGGTGATGTGGGCATGAGCTGCAGTTGCCAAGGTCTCCCTCTTTAGGAAGGACCACAAGACCAGACAAAGCTGTGCAAAACTGCCCCCACCTCTAGCAGTACTCGTAAGTATAGAAGAAGCCGTACGTCACAGACTTGCTGTACAGTACAAGGGTAGTTCAACCCACTCCAGGGTCAAAACCAGAACTGGCAAAAAACCAAATTGTTTCTAGACTAACTGCATCTCCATCTTCCAGGGATTCAGCTTGTTCCTTTCTATCCAGGACTTTCACTGAATCTATGGCCTGGTCCAGGGCAGAGATGTATATCTGAGTAGCATCAGCATATTGATCATATCTCACCCAAATTAAGGGATAGCTGTAAATGTTAAAAAGTAGGGGAGAGAAAAACACTGCAGCAGCTCACTTCCCCCATCCAGGTCCCCAATGGTCATCCATCAGAATAAGTATGACTTTAGTCCCGTGCCTAGATCTGAAAACTGAATGAAAGGGATCTCACTAAACGTTTCATCTAGGTCTCTTTGTAGTAGTAGCATCTATTTTTTCAGCAATCTTCCCTAAAAATTAAAGAATGGTGACTAGCTGATACCTGTATAAATGGCTGGGTCCAAGGGACAGCCAGTACCACCTTTTCTCAGAGAGGCATTGACCATTTCCTGCATCTTCCTGTCTGAAGGTGCTGGAGCATGCCTCTAGCTCACAAGTGGTAAAATTCATGCTACGTAGCACCTTTTGTACTTCCTCAGAATCAACAGTGCTGAAACAAATCTCAATATCATAAATATCATAAAATGTTATCCAATAATTTCTTCTGACCCTGCCTGTGTGGAGTCCAGATATGAGTGCACTGTTATTGGCAGATGTTGTGCAGGCATCTCACAGCAGCCTTTGGGGAGATCTTGCTGCCCATCCTTCCATAAAAGGGAACAGGCCATCCTAAACAAGGCCACATTCTGCTGATGCAACAAGGGCAACCCTTACCACCGCACTGTAGGCTTTTGTATAAGCTCTTAAATGTATTTAGCCATGTAGTACTCTGGTTATTTCTGCTGTAGTACTCTAGTTATTTAGTCAACCAAGGATCAGTGAACAGGGGACAGCTACTTGGTATATTGTCAAGTGCTTTGGCCACCTCTGAGTTCCAGCGCTTAACCAGACATTCCACAGGATTGCCTACCAGATTGCTGAGATAATACAAAGATACCTGACAGAATCCATCCAGTTCCATGAGGTGCCTTGGGCAGACTATCTTAACATACACATGTGAGTGCACTGTGGAGGTCAACAGCGTCAACAAGCCTCATCTGGACTAGGGAATGATCTGACTACAGCAAAGGATTAATTGCAGTATCATCCATTTTCAGGTAACAAATCATCTGGTTCGTGGTGAAGACTAGATCTTACATATGGATATTTGTATGGGCATGGCCAGAGATTACCTGGTTGCTATGAAGGTCATAACTCCTGAGCCTTCATAGCAACCAGGTTATCTCTGTCCATACCCAAACAAGTCACTTCAAAATCAGCCATGTGATGAGATCCAGCAGCTCAGGAATTAGCACTGCAAAGCAGCAAAGTGGACATTACAAAAGCATGATTTCCATTTTGTCCCTACAGCCCAACTTTTATATAGCGTACCTGTAGAGAATGGCACAAAGGTATCTTGGAAAGTTTACCACCCTAATCTCCATTGAATTAAGTCTGCTGAAGGACTTGAAAATCTGGAGGGTACATCTTAGGCCAGTTTTTGCAGCAAGTAGCTCACAGTAAATCTGCTCACTAATCCACAATCAAGTCATAGACAATTGTAAGCTTATTACATACCCTCTGGGCATTTACCAGTTGTAACCCATTATACTCAGTGGAATGATTCCTTTATAAATGAATAGAGGATTGCAATTTTAATGAATCTGTTTTGTTTATAAGGAATATTTTATGTAACTTTGTTTTCTGAAGGCTACACAAAAGAGTGGGTGTCTACAAAATGTCATAGCATGTTATGTTCTCCTTGCATTGCAGTATTTGCTTTAATAAAGAACTTTAATGGGGGGGAGATAAGAAAAATGGAAACCAAATAGAAAATAATCTTACAAACCCTGTGGAAATTGTTGACTGCTCATGGTCCCTTTCTCAGTAGCATCTCAGAGCATGACATTGTCCTAAACCTATATTTGCTACCATTCAGAAAAATATCCACAGAGCTAGCACATGCTGTTGCTTTAAAAGTCAGTAATATAATATAATATTCTTAGGCAGCAGGAGACCATTATCTCTCTGAAAACATTTTTTTTCAGTATTGGTAGTGCTAAGTTTACTGATGTATATAGCCAGCTAGAAAATAAAAATTATTCCTTCCTTGTTACAGCTTCAGCAAGAAATGTCTTGGTCTTTTACAATCATACACGTATGCACATACGTTCTGTTAAAAGAGAAGTTGTAGCTTCCATATAACAACCAGGATCTCCAAAATGGGCTGTTAAGAGAAATTTCTCATGTAGGAACATGTTTTTAAGTGGTATTTTGTAAACCTTAGCACAGAGAATCTTTCAAAAGCAAAAAGAAACAAAAGGTCCATCTGTCCCACAAATTCACTGATTGGCAGAAAGAGTTTTTCGGCCAAGTACGATCTGCCTTTGCTTTCTCTCCAGACTCTCTTCTGACTGTTCTTTTAGCTTTGCAGTCCACTTCTCCTTTATAAAGGAACAACCTGTTTTCTGTAGTTGGACTGGTTGCGGAAAGAATAGCATGCTGTACACTATGAAATTATATACTGGCACCCAAATGGGAGAGGTGTATGTAAGAGACAGCGCCTAGTAACTCTGTCAAAGATTAGTTCACTCTTGAAACATTCATTCAAACAGTTCATTGCTTCATATCACTGTCGTTACTGCTCTACAAATGAAGTGGCTTGTTCCTTACTGAGAAATGTACTACTTCAGTATTTATCAGTTGTGTTTCGTGACCTGAATGTTCAGAGAGAAAAAGAATTAGATCAGCTTCAAATCTCTAAACTGATAATATATGAAATGTAAGTGGCTTTGATTGGGCTTTGTTAAACCATAAAATTTGGTCTGTGTTACAGAATAAAGGTAATGGCTGGGATGAAAGTCACCTTTGGGAATTCTAATAAAAGGTTTATTATTTTCAGCATCCATATGACAGCTTATGACCAATTACTTTGTACTGCATAATTTCTACAGTGTTTCATAGAAAAGTGTCTAGAATGCACAGATGTATAGAAATTAATGCAGAACATGAAAATAGATGCGAGTGAAATTTTTCATATTTTTTTTTGCACCATAGAGCCATTGAACTTTTTGCAAATTCCCCCAAGTTTTCACAAAGTTCCTGCTAGCTCCCCCTTCCCTTGTCACTTTCACATGGATTTTTATTCTTAGTCTCACATGCACAAAGATACTTCAGGATTCTAGAAATATCTTCTGCTATTGTTTACTATTTCTGCTGTAAGGATAAATTCTAGGTTTACAACCTGGGGAAGAGAGAAGACAAGTTTGTATCATGGAGCCAAGTGCAACTTTGTTTTCAATAGACTATGAGGCTTGAATCTGCTCACAAGTATGTGAGCAGAGAAATGAGCTTCTGCAGGTATCTAACTGTATTCTGGAATTCTTCTTCCTTTTCCTCTATTTAATTCCTCCTTCTAGCCCTTTGAGTGCACGTTACACCAAATGAACATGCTTATTCCTCTTTGGATTATTTTGGGTTTCCTACAGTCTTCTAGGTATCTCACAAAGACTTTTGTACTACTGCAAGATTAAATTTTAAATTCACTGGCACTTTTGTGCATGATTTGGTGCCGTTTTGGCTATATTTGCAATCATAATCAGAAAAAGAGGTTACTATTAGCATATAGGTTTATCATTCTAAGAGTAGGTAAAAGCAAAAGATGGTAACACATAGATTCTCATTTTAAATTATTATATTCTGTTAATAATTTTTCACATATGTGTGTGTTCTAACAGCACAAACATGGAAAAAATGACTGATTTTTAATTTATTATCATTGTGATTATTATATGGTGTCTTTAAAACTTTTGATATAGAGTTGAATATTTTCTTCAGCTTTAACTTTTGAAAATTCTGATTTCCTTGGGCCTTCATGGTCAACAATTGAGCTATTTAAGCAATGGCAATGAATGGTGCCATCAAAGGATTTTATGCTGGTCTCCTTGTATTTAACCATTCCAACCATTCCTTCTTTAGTTCTTTGTAATATTTTACTTTATATGCATCTTCACCATCCTGAAATACTAAAATTGATATAAGAGTAAGTAACATACCCCAAAGTATTTTAAGATTATAACTAGTCATCAAGATTTGAGTTCAGTCATAAACGTAGCCTGAATATTGTGCTGGCTTCTTGAAGCAAGTTGATAATAGTTCTCGGGGGCTTGAATAGCAAACTGCTTAGAAAAAATGGTAGTCAAATTTTGCTCCAGGAATTGCCATGTTGGCAATTTATCATATCGTGAATAGTAAAGAGACATATTAAGGTTTGTCAGATGGAGCTGATAGTTAATACAGTAGATAATCTGCTCAAGGGAGCATCCTGTGTATCTGTAGAGTGGTCTCTATAGGATCACTTTACAAGACTTAAAAGATTCCATTCTTTATTATATATTGTTGTTTGCAAGTAGTCTGGTAAATAGCAACAAAAGTGCAACAAAAGCAAATGTGTTTCTTCTCCTAGAAGCTGTATAACCAGTAGTACACAATGGGGAAACACTCCTACAGTTTGGCAGTGGACTTCAATATGTATCATATTTTAGAAGAAGGAAGAAGAAGCAAGAAACGGTTTTTCTGAAAGAGTACTTTTATAAACATTTCATCTTTTGTGACGTATTAACAGATTAGATTAACAGGAAAAAGTCATAAAACAGTATTTCATACATTACCTATTTAATAAGAAGGCAATATATTTCTTATTGTTCACAGCATATGTACAGTACTTCTCACAAGATTCGCAGATAACCTGGTTTGTATTTCTCCCGGTGTTTACCAAGACCACATCTGACTTTGACCTATCTTGATGAATTAGGTAATCATAGAAAATCAGACATCATCAGCTAAAATATTGCTTTCCTGTCACAGATGCTTTACATTTAGACTGTTCTCACAATCCTTTATACGACTCCAGAGACTTGAAGGAGCCTGGCCTGCTGAGTGATCAGTAAAACAAGAGAGTTGGCTTGGAAGACAGTAATGGTTAGATGGAAGAAACACAGAATCACAAGTAGAAAAATAGGACAAAAAATGCTTTTTAATTCAAATTAGGCAAACATTAGCAATTTACTTATTTGCTTCTCCATTTTGACTTTTGACATTATATAGAAGGAGGCAAATTAACATTTTAAAATCATAACAGTAGGAATGCATGCATGTATATTTATTTATTTGTTTTCTTGTTTGCTTGTTCCATTTATATAGCTGCCCATCTCACATATGTGACTCTGGACAGTTTCCAAATTTAAAAACAACAAAAGCAAAAACACAACAAAAACAGAATCACAAAACATTAAAATATTAAAACAGTAAAAACTATTAGAAACGTAAAAATATAATCAGCAGGAGAGCACAGTCAATTCATTATTCCTATTTAGGTCTGATAGACTGCAGAATTATAGCATATGTGAACTTGATTTAATCATTCCATTTTACAGTTGAATGTGTTCCTTTATTTCTGTGGTCAGTAAACTAACTGATAATATACTGTATCCTAATATCCTAATAAAGGATATTACTTAGTTAATAGGATCAACACTGTGAAGCAACAATACTCAACGAACATTCGTTGGTTTACTTTACTTTTATGTAGATTGCTCCCATAGTCAGAATTTTTCCTCATGATTATATTTTTTTAATATACCACTGTATTGAATTCTGACATACAGGTTTGCACTTTCTTCCATCCCAAACCCAACACTAAATGAAGCAATTATTAATATAACTTATATGTGTTAGCATGACTTCAAAAATGATATTATCAGGAAGTTCTCAAAAATAAAAGTGTTAAATCACTGGCACTCTAAATATGTCTTCCAACTACCAAGAATTCTTTTATTACTTTTCCTGTTGCAAAAAGGGCTTCTATTTTCTATTCAGTGTACTTTTGAATTTCTTTTGATGGATTATTGAGCGTTATTGTTGTAAGATAATCCTTAGAGTGCTGGTGCTCCTGTATTCTGTAACATGTCAGACCATTGTTTTGCTGCCTGTCCACACTTCTGTTCAATACCCCATGGAACTTCTTCCAGTTGATCCCTTTCTTGGGAATTAATCAAAGCATGGGAAGTCAGGGGAATGCAGATTGAACAGTGCAAGATAGGGTACATACATAAATCTTATATATATAGGAGTACTACCAGGAGCCAATCTTCATGGTAATTCATGAATCCTTCTTTCCTTCCTTCCTTCTCATTTTGCCACTGGCCAAATTGTCTCATTTGGAGGATTAGTTTGCCTAAGTTATTATTAAAAATATTCTGCTTCAAAGTTGAACATCTGTAGTGATTGCTACACAGCATTACACTGTGTTTATAATTGTTGACTATAATATGTCCTCTGATGTTGTTTAATTATATATTTATGATAAGATAGTGCTACTTTAATAATAGAATATATAAAGAACTTTTAATGAAAAAATGTTTTTAACTGTAAATGAATGCTAGGTTTCATAGTTTTCTATTTGAACCATAATAATACAATGAAATTCAAAGACTGTAAAAGAAATATTACACAGGACAGGATTGTGTGATGCTTTGGATTCAAAAGGGAAAAATGCTTCAGAGTGCATGGGTGTGGCACATTAAGAAGTGCATCGTAACTTATTTAAAACAATGGTGTCTGTGCCTGTGCCCTCTGCAGCTGAAGTGGGATCCTGGGGGGGGAAAACTGTATGGGTTAAGTCATGGTAGACAGATGCTATGTGCATGTTTTTGCCTTCAAACAAAATGCTGCTCATTTCTAATACATATAAAGTTGCCACTGTATCATGAATTGATATGTTTCTGCTGATAGGCATCAGATTCCCTTCTACATTGTTTAAGATTTGTTAAAGAGTGGGAAGCGACTGAACGAATAAACAACAACAAAGCATAGATCTAAAAAGCCAAGGAATCCCTCGGAATTGTTGTAGGACTCAGAAGCCATGTCTTTCAATGCAGCACTTAGGCATAAAAAACCTAAGTTCCAAATGGTATGTGCTACAGTCACATGGATGATATTCTAGAGGCGACGGACTCGTCCCTGGGGGAGCTGGGAGTGTTGGCGACCGACAGGAAGCTCTGGCGTGGGCTGGTCCATGAAGTCACGAAGAGTCGGAAGCGACTGAACGAATAAACAACAAAATAGTCCAAGTAGTTTTCTTGCAAGGGTATATTCAGCCAGCTGCTTCTTGCCCCCACTGCAAGGTGATATATTTTGAATATAGTTGCCTGAAGAGATCTAGTGTAAATAAACTTGAGTGTCACAATCACAGTATCAGACAGCACGTTTTTTGCACATTGTCATAAATATGATCTGAAACCATCTAGTATGGTGACTGCATAACATTTCATAACCAAAATGAAAGAAATATAAAGCTCTGCACAAGCACCATCTTTGCAACCTGCCCATAATTAAGTTTCCCTGCAATTTCCACCAGTTGTATCTAATCTCTTCCTTTTGGAGCCCTGCTCCATTTTCTTTATGACAGCCTCTGAAATACGCGAAGACAATTTTCCTTTCTCCCTTTGATCTTTTCTCTAGATCCTTATATTTGTTATTTCACAATAAATGTAGAGGTATTCAAAACCCTAGCAGGATGTAACATAAACTACTACTACTGGTCTGAGTCAGCAAGCAACTGAGTTACGCACACAGCTGCTGCTATTTATCTCTATTCAAGTAAAACCATTTATGTACAAGTAAGCCTTAATTCAAAGTTGTTCGATAGACTCACAACCAGACAACAGTAAATGGCTCAAGGCATTTTATACTATGCATTATTTTATTGTGTGGATTATAATGGAAAGTAAATCCTGGCACCTAACTATTCAGATCTGTATGTGTAATTGGGAGAGATACAGAGAGAAAGAAAGAATCAGTGCTTCTGCTCCTGCTGATCTTATCTGGACTTGGAAGCTAAGCAGGGAAATGCCTGGTTATTATTTGGATGAGAACTGACAGCATACCAGGAATATAGTCTAGACCAGGAATTGGAGAAATGTCCCTGAATAAGTCAGCGACAAACCACTTGTTAGCCCTTTGAGGTAGGCCAAACAAGAAGTACAATGAATACTAACACTATCTTTATTGTAAGATTACATTAACAGAACCTTGCAAGACTGACAGTATTTCTCCCCTCCTTTCTTTTTGCTCTCTGGAAAACTAGGAAGGGTCCATTCTGAAACGTTTCCCACATCCCCACTGCGAATGGAAATATCTTTTACATGCCAGTTGTCCAGTCTGCTGCTGCTCCTCTTGTCTCACAAGGTCATTCCCACATATCATTCTGTATTACTGCCAAGAAAACATGTGGACCCAAATAATATAGCAAATTGGCATCATGAAAACTCAAACAAGGCAGGATTTAGTTAGATGGGATTGGAGATGATGCATGTGCTTAAAACCCTTTTAGTAAAAATGGGGTAACATTTCCAGATTTTGGGGCAGCTGAGATAATATTGTAATTTGTTGTATAATAGTTGTAATGGTTGCCTAATCCCAAATACTCAGTCTCACAAGCTCGGGCTTAAAGATAACTGATTTATTAAAGGAATAGTATGCAAATACAGAGAAAGCTGAGAATGAGCAAAAGCGTGCCAAATAGAAACTTAAAAGCCTTGCCTTCAATCCAGTCCCGCCCCAAGCACCCATCAGCACGCACCCCCTCCCAGGTGCTAGGAACCGTTACACACGCCTGGGAAAGTAACCTTGAACAGGATTGCAAACCCAAACATACATTCCAAAGTTCTAAAACAAAGCAGAGCGCAGGAATGGAAAAACCCCGAAATGAGCCAGGCGGGTATACACGGAAAACGGCTTGACATGTGAAATGTTACAATGTTTACAGAACATTGAAAGGGGGAACATGACAATAGTGAACTCATGACCCTCCAAATGTTGCTGAACCACAACTCTCATCAACACCAATGGTGAAGTAAATTATACACTGAATACACTGAAAGCTGTATTTCAGTGTCTGGAAGGCCACCTGTTGCCTCACTCTGCAAAGACATTATTTTTGGAAGGCATTGCTATAGATATATATATCTTGCTTCTACCCTAAAGTGGTTATGACAATATTAAGATTAGGGCAGAAATGCTGGTTGCTTTCCTCTTCAGGAAAGACAAATCAAATTGCAATTTTTTAAATCCCACCAGTTTGGAAGCTTACTGTGCTTAAAAGTAAGCTCATGTTTTACTATTGTACTAAACAGTAAGGACACTACAGCATGGTGAAGTGCAGTGTTAATAGCAAGATTATTTTACGTATAATTACATTTCTAATTGCTTAAGTTAAAATAAAGATGTTCACAAATTGCTGCATAATCAATGAAAGGATACATGATAAACATTAACTAATAAGCATTGCTATAAAACATCCCACGTATGCTTTTCCATATATTGTCAATGGTTTGCAAAAAGGACTAAACAAAAACCTCATCATGTTCACTTGTGACTGCTATGAAAGAAACAACAACAAAATCATCTCTGAAAGAAGCAGGTGGCAAAAGAAAATAGCCATATACTTTTTTAGAAATTTACTTTCAGAAATTGGAAGTTTTCTTCTTAAAATTATGATATTGATTTAGCTTATGAATCATAGTGTGGGTGGTGTTAATCCTTTACATTTAAGAAAAATTATAGGGCAAGACCACAGAAGTCTGATTAGATTGATTGATTAATTGATGTAAGTCTACTATTTTCCCCTCAGGGATCAATCTAAAAATATACAGTTGGGTTGTATTTCTGGAAAGTGGAAACTTCTTTTTAGAAACACTTTGTCCTAACAAAGCAGTAGTGAGCTCTGAGGCTGAATGGCCATGGTCTAGTTTTCTGTTGTTGGGACATCTCACAAGCAGCTGTGGCTGGCATCTTCTGAGGCAGAGTGAGCTGCTTTGTGGTGCACCTCCCTGCATCTCACAAGCAACCAAAAGCATTTCATAGACCATTCATCCCAGAAGCTCATCACTGCTTCATGGATGCCAGGCGTGAAAGCCTATACCAGCATTTCGTCCTAACTTCTTCAAATGGCCTTTGATGTACAGTATATTCTTTTTCTGTGATGCTACCATAAATTGTTACATCAGATATTTTAACTTGCTTAGTCAAAGCATTAAAGATGCTGACAGTTTGAATTCCGATCCTTCATAGAATCATTTCTATGGTTCTAAGTATTGGATTCATTCATTCTAGTTTGGACTAGATTATCTCCAAGGTGTCTTCCAACCCCTACATTTCATGATTTTATCTATGCATTTCTGTATGCTTCTAAATGAAAAACTATTTCTCTTGTTTTCATGAATTCAAATCTTGAAGGCACAGTATGTAAGTTTGTTTATGATTTGTAATCTTGTTACTTTCTTGTTACAGAAAACAATTTGGGCCTGCTTGTGGCTCATTTTACCTGCCAATGTAGCCATGCAAACTAATATGATAAGTAATTCGCATGTTAGATTAGAGACAGAGAATACTGGGTTTAAATACTTAAACATGAAGATCATTGGGTGACTTGGAGCTCTCTAGGCCTAAGCTGCCTCACATGGTTGATTGCTGTGAGGATAAAATACGTCTATGTATCAGGAGTGAGAAGGTGGGAAATAATTTAATTTTGAATTAAAATATTAATTCATTAATTCATTAAAACATCAGGTAGGTAGGTAGATAGAAAGAAGGTTCCAGCACCAGCACTGATACTTCTCAGGGAAGAATAAAGTTATGACAGTCTCAAATACTCAAATGTTTTTTAATATGTAACTTTTATTACAAATTTTTACAAGATAAAAATGAAAATATATAAAGGAAAGTTAAGGGGAAAAAAAGGAAAAAGTGCAAAGAATAATACAGATACAGGGAGTCCTTGCTTAACATCCATTCATTCAGTGACCGAAATTACAATGGCGATGAATGAAGGGACTTGCCATCGGTCATCAAAGTTCAGGCCATTGCCGTGCCCCTGTGGTCACATGAATAAAATTTGAGCGCTTGGCAACCAACTCGCACTTTTGACCAGTTGCAGAGTCCTGCGGTCATGTGATTGCCATTTACTATCTTCCTTGCCAGCTTCCAACAAACAAGTCAATGGGAAAGCTGGCAGGGAAGGTTGCAAGTCATTCAGTTAAGTCTCCCCACCCCCATGGCCTATCTGCACTCGCACACACTGTGCCCTCCTTCCCCCCTTTGCTCGCATACACCATGCCCTCCTTCCCCTCTTCGCTCGCACACTAGCATGCACCGCACCCTCCCTCCCCCTTCACTCACACACACTGCGCCCTCCTCCCCCCACCCTTCCTGTGCTCTGCAAGTCTGCAGCAACCCCTCCCCACTCACACGTGGCCTGCACCAGGCCTCCCAGGGCCTCCCCCACCCCCTGCAGCACCCTGGCATTCCTTACCTAGGACTCCCTATGCTTCCTGCTTAACAACCTGCACATCTTGGGGTTATGACAGCAAGCAGAACTGCCTGGATTGCAGTCGCTAAGCAATGGGCCATGTAATGTCATTATGTTCACATTGCTTAGCGACAGTGGACCCAGTCCCAAATGCTGTCATAACTTGAGGACCACCTATAGAAAAAGAAAAAAGGAAAAGATAATTAAAGAAGCAACTTCCGATCTTCTTCACAGCATTTACAAACAAACTTATTATCCTTTCTCCCTCTTTAAGATTACATTGCATAGTTCCCTTCTGTCCCATATTCAACCCTTTTTAATCAGCAAATCCAGAAATCACCATTTCAGTTTTATAAAAGGTTTCCAGTTTTTATAAAAGTACTTATTGTTTTATCCCTGATAAACAGTTCAATTCTGCCATTTCTGTGAATTCTGCTGTTTTCACAATCCAGTCCTCCATTGTGGGTGTTTCAGTATTTCTCCATCATTCTGCAAATAATAGTCATGCTGCAGTTACCGTATACAAAACCAATCTTCCATGAGTCTTTTCTAATTGGCTATCCATAAGTCCCAATAAAAAAATGTTCTGGTTTCATCTGAATATTGATCTTTAAAACTCTGTATCATCATATGTATTTGTATTCAATATTTTTTTTCTTTTCACAAGTCCACTATGCATGGTAAAATGTCCATGTTTTTCACATTTCCAGCATTGACTCAAAATACATTTATACGTTTTAGATAATTTCTCTGGTGTCATATACCAACAGTGCATCATTTTATAAACATTCTCTCTTAAATTATAACACAGTGTGAATTTCAATCCTTTTAGCCACATTGATCCATCTGTATATTATAACCAAAATTCTTAGCCTGTTTTATAATGCACTCTTTAACTTGTTCATCTTCCATTTCAAATCTCAACAAAAGTTTATACATTTTAGCAATCACATGTTCATCATTTGTACATAGTTCAGTTTTGAATTCTGTCTTATGTTGTCAATTCCAGTTATCTTTTTATCTATATTAAATCCTTTTCTTAATTGTGCATATGAAAACCATTGAAAACTAAATCTCTCTGCAGTCATTGTTCGTTTGACTTCATCTTAAGTTCTCCATGTTCCTGTACTAACAAATCTTGATATGTTAACCATTTCTCTTTGCCCACTGTTGATTTTCTATAAAATGCTTCATGTGCTGAAACCCAGTAAAGGTATTTTCAGGCACAGCCTGAGTTTATATCTGTTCCATATTCTTAATAAGGCATTTCTAACATAATGTTGTTTTTTTAAAATCTACATTAACTTTGTCATACCATAAGAAGCCATGTTACCCAAAACTCAAGCTGTGTTCTTCTAATTCTAAAATTCTCTTATTTCTCAATAGCACCCACTCTTTCATCCAAACCAAACAGTAGGCTGCAAAATACAATTTAAAATCAGGCAGTCCTAGTCCTCCTCTTTCCTTTACATCTTGGAGAATTTTATATTTAATTTTATATTTAACCGTTGGTTTTTTCTCATACCATATAAATCTGAATATATCTATTTGCCATGGCTTAAAAGATGCATCGTTTTTCAAAACAAGTATTGTTTCAAATAAAAACATCATTCTAGGTAAGACATGCATTTTTACCACAGAAATTCTTTCAAAAATGATAATTGTAACTTTTCCCATCTTAGTAAATCTTCCTTAATTTAACTTAACATAACTAGTTTGAAATAACATACAATTCATATTTGTCACAGGAATGCCATGGTATTTTACTTTTTCTCAATCCGAAAACCAGTTTTTACCATCAATTCTTTTTGCTGTTCCATTCTATTTTTTGTTAACATTTTCATTTTATTATTATTAATTTTAAATCCAACTAACACACCAAATTCCTTTAATTTCTCCAATAATATGTCTATTCTTTCCATAGGGTTTTCCAAAATTAAAACCAAGTCATCCACAAATGCCTTTAGTTTGTATACTTCTGTTTTAACCTGCACCCCAGCTGTTCTCTCATCTTGTCTTACAGCTCTATTATACAATATTGTATATTCTATTGTATTATAATGTATAATACAACTGTTTTTCAAAACCTCAGAAGCCAGAATGAATAACAGCAGCAAAAATGGACATCCTTGCCTTGTTCCTTTCTGTATTTCACAGGGGTCTGTCAATGCACCATTAACTATAATACTTGAAGGAATATCATCTGCTACCCCAGAAAGCAAGGCTTAATTTAATTGACTTAAGTTCCAGGAGTATAAAAAAAAGTAGCTGATTCTCCTAATAAACAACTAATTATTACTATCACCCCAAATTCGCTGCAGGATGAAGGCCTCTTTAGTAAGTCTTGTCTTCCCTTGGTTCTTTCCGAAGAAATTTCAAGGGTATAAAATGGCTTCTTTTCTCCTCCGGGTGGGGCAAAAAAAGTTTTTCTTCATGCAGGATGGAATAGATGATAGTTTCCTCCTTCATGGAGAAAGAAATGGATGGGCAAAATGGAGCTTCATGGGAATATCTTAGGGAAGAGGCCAGGGATGGGATGCACTGGAGGTCCATATACTGTACCTGTAGAATGGATATGCCCCATTCTTGGCATTGGTTGCCCCTATTAGTATTTACATCAGTAATTAATGCATGGATGTTTAAAAAATGGATTCAGGAGGTATACAGTGTTCAGAAAGAGGTTACCAAATGGATCTGATTTCCCCAACCCTATGGAGTTCCCTTCACACATGTAATGCATGAATTTACTTTAAGTATTCTTATTTTAAATCAAGAAATATATTGTAGTTATTCTCTCTTGCAGTAGGCCTCAGAATCTTAGACAATTGTTTATCTGCAAAGTATATAGTTTCTTACTGAACTGCAGTCACTTCTTTATAACTGGAAAACAACAGGATAATTATTGTACCACGCAGCATGCGCCCTGTTGACACTCTAAGAGTTAAGAGAAAAAGTATCTTTCTGGAAACAGAGGTACCAACAACTATTTAAACAGGAAAAGGATGAAAGCGGCATGGTTTTCTCCTGAGTAATCAAGGTGATTTAGTCATTATTGGACTGAGCTCCATTATAATAAATTCTAGATGTTGTTTCTGGAGGTAATCATTTGCACGTGGTCATTAGTGGCATTTTTATCCAGCACTTTGGCTATTTCACGTTCAGACTGATGCATTCGACTGAACACACCACTTAACTTTGCTATCCAGTTGACTTGGTGTTAACTAAAAGTGAGCTATAGCTATTATTGCTAAATTACTTTTAGACAACCCTATTACCCAAGAAGACAAACTGTAAGTGCAACTCTTGCTCATGGTTACTTTGTGGGATTGTTTACTGATTCTTTTCTTCATAAGAAAGTCAAAAGTCCCGCCATAGGCATGAAAGCCGGCTGGGTGACTGTGGGCCAGTGACTTTCTCTCAGCCCAACTCACCTCACAGGGTTGCTGTTGTGGGGAAAATAGGAGGAGGAAGGAGTATGAGGTATGTTCCCCACCTTGAGTTGTTTATAAAAATAATAAAGGGGTAAAAGGTAAATAAGTAAATAAATAACTTGTCACCCTTATGCTCATTAAGTGAACATCTTTTTATTTTGTTTCTGCTCTGCATACTGGGACAATAAAGCAGATGTCCATAAAATGTACTAAATATTCTGAGTTGTGAATTGAATTGGCAAAGGTTGAATGAAGAAGTTCTTCTTATTAAGTAGAATATATTCCAGGTTTAGAACCAGCTATTATTTGACCAGGAAGTAATACACTAAGGTTGAAGAATTATGTCCACTTCACTTTCATCTAGAAGGTCGCTTTCATTCATAGTGCCACTAGAAGTTATGCCCCCATATCAGTATTTGCATATTTTCTAAGTATTCTTGAAATATTAAAAATTATAGAAAAAGTGCCATGCCTAAAGATAGTTAATATTTTCTAATAACATCTCAGTGCTCAAGTCACTGGTTTTAGGAAACTCATAGAGCAATATTCTGCATGTCTAGTCAGAATTAAGTCATATTAATTTCCATGGGGCTTACTCCTATGTTTCATTTCATTGTATAGATAAAATGCCTTACATCTCTTTATCTGGAAGGAAACTTTTCTATAGTGAATATTTTGTGAACATTTATTTTATTTATTTATCTAATTTATATAGCTGCCCATCTCACTTTTACAAGCAACTCTGGGTGGCTTACAGCAAAATTAAAACAGCAATAAATACCTAAAAAAACATATAATTATTAGCAATTAAAAACATCAAAAAGTATTTTAAAAACCTGAGCTAAAACAAAAAGTAGGCAAAGGGATGTTAATAATCATGGAGCCACCTCACTAACTCACCAATCTGCTGGGGTCCCCAGGCCTGCTGACACAACCAAGTCTTGAGGGACCTTTGGAAGCTCAGAAGCAATGAGGCCAACCTCACCTCAGGGGGAAGAAATTTCCACAATGTGGGTCCCACCTCAGAAAAGGCCCACCTCCTAGGACCTGCTGAATGTAGCTCCCTAGATAATGGAACCCATAACATGCCCTCTCTGTTGAATCTGGTGGGATGGGCAGATGAAATCCGGGAGAGGCAGTCCCTCAAATAACTTGGCCCCATACCATGAAGGGCTTTAAAGGCCAACACCAGTGCCTTGAATTGGACCTAGAAACAAACTGGTAGCCAATGCAGCTTGCAAAGCAAAGGTGTAACGTGTGTTCTATGAGAAACGCACATAACTGCTTGCCCTGCTACATTTTGCACCAGCTGAAGTTTCTGGATACTCTTCAAGGGCAGCCCCATGTGGAGTGCATTGTAATAGTCCATCCGGGAGGTGACCAGGGCATAAGTGACCATGAGTAGGGCCCCTTACTCTAGGAACAGGTGCAACTGGTGCACAATGCATAGTTGTACAAAGGCCCTCCTAGCCACAACTCCCACTTGCTCACTGAGCAGGAGTCTTGAATCCAGGACTAGCATTTACTGAAACAGACTTGGATGAAGGAAAAAGCTGAATGTCTAGAGCCACAGCATTACCTTTTCTTGGATTTTTACACAAACTTTATTGCTGTGCTTAAACAGATTTGTTACATTATGGCATATACGTCTAGATGACAGACAGATCAGCTGCAGGCTATTTTATCTTCCTGGGGTAATGCCAGGAAGACTTTCCAAGTATAAGTTACTTTCCAAGTAGTATAAGCTTGTCAGTCCTCAACCCTGGCTTGTGTCTTAAAATCCCATCTCAAGCGACTAACAGCCTTTTTAAAAAATTAGTTTCCCCAACCCTCGCGTACATCAAACTATTTTTTGTTCAGTGACATAAACAGATTTCATAATATTAATAAAGATATCAAAGACTGCTGCAGTTGCTTCTTAAGTGCATAAAACTTCAGTGCATTCTATGGAGCTTTCAGCTGCCACAGTTCGAGCAGCCCAGCAATCATTTGCTGCATGGCTCACAGAAATACTATTGTATAGAAGGAAGCTTCTTTAACGTAGTTATACTTCAGGACTGCCAAGCAAAGTGTTGTGCGAATGATTAGGAACTGATGCCTATGGAACTTCTATGTACTGTAATTGCTGCTCATACATATCCTTTGTAATATTAAATAAACTATTTTGGAGGTGAACAGCCTGTAGTCTGCAGCCATCATGCATAGGCAGGCCATGGAACTTCTGCCATATTTTTTATTGAATTTCAAGAGACCTGAAATTGATTTTCCTCAAGGAAATCACATTTATTATGTTCACCTTTGCAGTGACTCTGTTTGATTTCATTGCTGAGTTGGCTGATCATTCTGATGTGGCTCTGGAGTTCATAGCCACTATGGATCTGACTCAGAGGGATTAATGCACAGAGGAGTTGTGGAGTGGGAGGCACAATGTCACAACACTTCTCCTCTTTTCTTCATGGCCAGTTCCAGTCAGTGTTGACAGGTGGGAAGAGGCCCAGTCCAATGTACCTGATTTTTTGGGTGCCTCAGGGATTGACACTCTCACCTTTCCTGTTTAATATCCTGTTTAATACATGAAATTGCTGGGAGAGGTCATCCTTCATCCACAGGTACCTCACAAGAATGTAATGTGATGGATAGAGTTGTCCTTTAGTGCTTTAATGCATGCTTTGCCTTTATGACTAAGAAAGGGAAAGAAATTAAAGTTGCTTCATTTCCTTGTGGATCTTCACGGTGCAAATAACATGTCTGTTTTAGAGACCTACTGTGTAACTAAAAGACGGTATATGGGGGTTAGGTTTACATTTTCAGAAGAATTCTGGCATATCTGCAATAACAAGTACAAAATTATGATCAGGCAACTTTTTTACTTTTATAAAGAGGGCAGCTTTAATAGGGCATTTTGTGGACCTCTGATTTATTATAAGCTCATCAGCTGGAATCTCATGGATGAGTAAGGACTGTCAGGAACAACTTATAAACAGCCCCTAATATTCTAACCAACAGTGTATACTAATGCACTCCTTTCATTATTTGGCTGCCACCTTGCATTTAATACAATTATGCAGTAGCTTCTTGAAGCTGTGACATTTTGTTCTGAGATTCAAGAAATTAACAAGTAAGTCACAACAAGTAAGTCATAAAGCTGAATGTGCTTTCTTGCTTTAGATGTTCTAGAATCAATTGTCTAATGATTATATTACCATTGAAAATGTAGGCTACAGCTTCACAGTCTACTCTCCATTCTCCATTCATTCTGTTGCTACTCATTAGATTTCTTGATTGGTCTCTTCCTGTGGATTCGACTGGTTCATTAAACATGGATTTAAACACTAATTGTCCAAGTATGTTGTCCACACTACTACTAGCAGTATCTCATTTGTGGTTACAAATACAACAAAAGCAATATAGAAAATTAAAAATAACAGGACAGAGATAAAATGTCTGAATCACTAAAAGGAAAGAAGAAAATTACATTAACTTGATAGTATACTGTAAAAAATAAATGATTCAGTCTGTGCAAGTTTCCCCTTTAAGTGCTAGACTTCAAATTCAGGCATTGTTTATTATTATAAATTTAAACCTGCAGCAGTAGTATAATTAATATTCAGAACAGGGTATTTATGTAATGGGTACTCAGCTGAACCTTATAGAATATGAGTATGTACTCCTGTAACCCCTAAGCAAAACCTGGCTACAGAACATGTAACATAGGTCCGACAGCGTGACAGGAAGAATGAGATATCACTTCATTGTTAGCCATGCTAAGTTTTTAAGTTGGCAGGATCAAAAGATGGTAACAAGAAATTTGTGATCTGGTGATTCTGTGATCTTAGTGGACCAGAAACCGAATACTATCATTATATTGAGAAACAGCATGGATGCGCTAACATTTTTATTCTGTATATCCAAGCATAAATCTTTTGCTCCAGGCTTAAACCAGATTAAGTGATTGTATTTTTGAGCCCTGAGATAAAGCTGAATTTAGAACAGTCTAGAGAAAGTTGTATAATGTAAAATTACTATTCCTTCCGTATGCCTTTACCCTGTTCTAAATGTTCAGTAGAAAAATATATGGTGACCAGAGTGGGCTCTAGTCTATAAGCTTATTCAAACAGAACTTACAAAAGATTATTAACATGAAAATATCTTTCCTCACCCCCACTATGTATGTCTTACGGAACAACTTTTTGGAACATTGAGTTTTTAGCATCTGGACTGTATCAAGTTTGACTGTTAAAATATAAGGTGAGGTTAACCCCATCTTTGTTAGTCTTCTGGACAGCCTTTAAAATATGTTTTTTTCACCAACCTTGGGGATCCCAGGAAGAGCCTGCAAGGTGGCTGTATGAGATTAAGTAATGTTTGTTCTCCCGCTGTGTGGTGGATTTCGGCGGTGCCTCTGGTTCTCAGGAAGGAGGGAGCACATTCCAAGAAGGTGGAGGAGATAAGATGAGGCACTGTCTGGGAGGCAATGGTGGGAAAACAAAGAGGTTCAGGATAGCCCCGCCCTAGAGCCTCCCAGGTTATTTCCCCTTAGGTTAGGTAAAGTAGATTTAGTCTGGCAAGAGTCTGTCTGTATGGTGTGAGCAAATAAAGAACTGGAGTTTGAATGGACTGACTCTTGGTGGTTCTTGGGCTGGGCCTGACACGCTGTCTTGGGTTTTATCTGTTTATTTTATTTATTTATTTTTTAATTGTTCTTTGGTAGTTACGGAGTTTTTAACTATTGTGTTGTCCACTGCCCAGAGTCACATGTCTGTGAGATGGGTGGCTATGTAAATATGCTAAATGAATAAATAAGAATATTTATAAGCTCTGTCTCCTTTCTTTCCTGGCTTCTTCTTTCCAGGGCACAGTCTTGCAAAGGTGGCTCGTGCACAGACATTTCCCAGCTACACCTCAGAGCAGGATGAGGAGCATGAGCCGCGCCTGTCCCTTTCCAGCAGCTATGGATTCAGCTACAGCTCGGGCCTTGTCCAATGACATACATCTGGTGTCTGAACAGAGAGACACTGTAACGTGGAACCTGCCTGCAGGCCCTGGAAGCCACTGATCTTTCCTTAGGTGTCCACAGAAGACAGTTGGTCATGAAAACTGAGAATCCTCCAGCCTGGTGACAGTGGAAGTGAAAACTTGGATCACTGCTTCCTTGAGGCAGAAGTCTAAGTCTTTTATTTATTTAAATTTTATAGTTGTTTTTGTCCATGTTTTTTAAAAAAGAAGAATTCCCTTGAAAATCATGGATGTATGCAGTTGATGTTTCTGCATAACCACATACATTATGTGCTCTAAGAGGGTGGATGTCATGTTTGCAATATTAGGCTTTTGCCAGTTGATCAGCTCTGCCATCAAATTTGCTTGTCCATGACAGTAACCACTTTTATCTCCTAGGCATCAGCCTGGCTCATTCTTACATGTTACAAAACTTTAAAGGGTTTGGAAGGATTCCTTCTAGTAATTATGCACATTTTAGTCCCATTAACCTCCATGGGATTTATGCATGTATATCTTTAGGACTATAGCCTAAAGTTTCACTTGTGAGAAGAAGCCAGTGACGCTTAATCAGATTCTCATTATTAAAATTAATACCCAAGATAGATAAATAGATAGATACTGTCAATGGGATGGCATGGTGATGCTTAGTAGCCTTTCAGAAAATAGATTGTGTTGTGTATTAAGAGGTAATTTGCCTAGAATATTTGCCACACTGATTTTTTATGCCCAGATTTGCTCTTATCTATGTGCATTCTGAACCTAATAATCCACAGCTTTCTACTGGGAACAATGGTTATAGATGTCAAGGAAGACCGTGTTACAATACACTTGTTGAAGTCTTCCTTTTGTAGATAATTTTTGGATAGTTGAATTTATAGTCAGTATACTTTTAACTCTGTATACTGTGCAGGTAAGAATTGACATCACATTACTTGATGGCAGCCCAACATTCCATAGTTTTACACAGCAAGATGCTTGGCTGGCAGAATAATTTCACGAGCAGTTGCCTTTATTGAGGTCTTTTAGGTACAATATGGATTTTCTCTCTTCCTTATCAGCATTTCTTTTGTGGTGGATTCCCTGTACTAATATCTCACTCAGTTTTATCCCAGGTCATACGTACAGATACATTTTGCACTCATCTATTACATTGAAGGTAGTCCTCACTTAACAACCACAATTGGGACTGACAACTCCCTCACTAAGTGATGCTGTCATTAAGCTAGATATCACGTGACTGTGACTTGAAATTTTCCTGCCAGCTTCTCAACTGACTCTGCTTGCCAGAAGGTGCCAGTGAAGTGAGCAAATGGCAATCACATGTCCATGGGACGCTGACACCATAAACACCCGCCAGTTGCGAAGTACCCAAATCTCAATAACCTGACCGCAGGGAGGCTGCAACAGTTGTAAGTACAAGGACCAGTCGTAAAATTAGTTTTTCAGCACTGTCGTAACTTTGAAAGGTCACTAAACAGGGCAGTCATTAAGTGAGGACTATCTCTAAAACAATGACTTTTTATTCCTTTCTGTGGGCAGTTACATGGAATTGGACTGCTTAAAGCTGACTATTGAGTCTTTTATTGGCATATTTTGCCTATTTCAGGTTTTTATAATCATAAAAAATGAATGGCAATATGAATAAGTAAAAGAAATGAAACGATTGAAGGTCTCAACAAGTCTTTCAAACAATATTTTCCAAGTCCAACATGTTTCATGGTAATACCAATTTATCAGATTAACTCCATTTATTCAGGTCTTTCTCAAGATGATATCATTGGTTACCATCTTTTAAGAATTTCAAATATTGTTCCATGCCAAAAATCAAGATCTTACAAATTGAAGATGTCACTATTGAAAAGGTTCATTGATTATCATTAAGCACTAAAGAAAAGGAACACAAAAATGATCCTATGCAGCTGATCTCTAAAGCAAGTTTGATCATTTGGAATCCAACTATTTAGAGTTGCATGTTTTAATTAATACTTTGAATTGAATTCAGAAACAAACTAAATTAGATCAAAGAAATATTGAAACTTGAAACACACGCTTCAAATAATAATCCCCCTTGCCATAGGAATTTGGCAGTAATATTCTACATGCTATACACTGTTTGAATGTCTGGTATCACCATTCAGTATAGAAGAGGCTCTTACTTCGTTTTTGCCTATAATCCAGTTCTAAACAGATTTCAGCTTCAATATACTAATAAAAACTTAAACTTCACTCACCTACATTGGTAGAAAGTGCTCATGTATGTTTTGTGCAATTTATCTAAGGTATCAGTCTTGAAGTCATTAGCATAGTAGAACAAGGCCAGAAGGACCAAAGTAAAGCTTTTTTTGGGAGCACATGCAATGTATGCATCTTCTCCCCCACACGCATACACTCAAGAACGTTACTTTTGGGAAGGCCTGAATTATTACTAAACACTGTGACTTACAAATAAATTGCATATAAAGAAATCAGGTAGGGTTCCCACCCATTTAAGAGATGAAATAGCACTCACATTGGACATAAAATGAGATGTATAAGAAATCAGTTGAAAGACAAGCCTGGTAAAACACTTAAAAATGAAAGCAAAAAGGAATTTTCCTGTCCCATATCTTTCAGTTTCCAAAAATGCTGTTAAAACGAACATATAGTAAGCAATTGTCAAAAATAATTCACTGCCAACAGACCGTTCCATAGTTGAGTTTCCTGCTTTTTGTTATTTTATCAAACCAGCACAGAACATGTTGAAAGGAAATCAAGTTTCCCACCCCACTCTAAGACCAAGTTTTATCTACCACAGTTCGATGAAAAGAAAAAAAATGTTTTTATTTTTTTATAAATGGTGTGAAAGAATGTCTACTTCAATTAAACATTTATTAATACATTAGAGTGGAAGATTTTTCTTCCCCAAGCTTTTCCTGCAGTCTAATCCCTTGCAGGTTATACACCTCAGTGAAGAGCTGCTGAATGAAACCAGTGTGTGACTGGATGAAATTAATCACTCTTCCCTCCACTCCTGCATCTCTTTCACTTATTTTCTTTTATCTCACTCACCATGTTTCCTCTGACTGGAGAGAACAACTTCCTCTGCAGGAGAATGATGAGCTACGTACCACAACAATGCAAAATTACTGTTCCCGGTTGTGCTAACATGCAGCCACAGTCTTCTCCTGTAGCTCTGATCATCCATTTGCCAATTTCAATATGAAATCACATTGTTATGGAATAATGAGTATATTAGTCGCCCAGAGTCACTTGCTGAGATGGGCGGCTATAGAAATTGAATGAATGAATAAATAAATAAATTAGGCAATGTCACTATATATGAATTACATTCATCCAAAAAAGTATTCTTTGAACTTAATGGAGAAGAAAATAGGCAAAATTACTTCTGCCACTTGAAATGATTTCATGTCCCAAAACAGGATTGCCTCTACAGATCAATTTTTGAAATAATCCAGGTTGCTGCTCTTCTTTCTTTTACCTTGAGTATACTCAGAAAAGTCACATATATTTTTGTTACATAATTCTGTGAGTTTTCATTGTGAGAACCTGCTTTCATCTACCCATTACCCATCCTTTTCCGAACTGTTAGGATGGTGAACTTCAGCTAGATTCCAGCAAGGAACGATGCAACAGGTGCAGAAGCATGCAAATACCATGAATGTAGCTTCTGCCAACCTGGTGACTTTCATACACATTAGAACTGTAACTCCCAAAATTCCCAGCTAGCATTCCCATCCTGCCTAAGGCAGTGTTTCTCAACCTTGGCAATTTTAAGATGTGTAGACTTCAACTCCCAGAATTCCCCCCAGATGAAGTCCACACATCTTAAAGTTGCCATGGTTAAGAAATACTGGCCTAAGGACTGCAGTATCCAGATGAGTAAGGCAAAGCAACAGTGCAAATCAAAGATATGTTTGGTAGACTGGGCAGTCTTGCATGCCTAACACAGCCTTGCAGTTTGCCATTTGCCCAAGGGAAACAACAGTTATCCCACTGCACATAGTTTCCTAGTGGACAGGCAGGTAGACATATTGACTGAGTACCCTGATACAGTTCTTTGTGCTTAACCTGCAAGGCTGTTCTATTTCTAGATTATTCAAAAGGAATGTTATCAAGATTGTTTTGGTTGCACTTTTCTTTTCAAGAATTTCGGCATGTCCCTTGTGGTGTCCCAAGACAGCATTGCATTAACTTTCTTATTAACAGAATAAAAGATATATGTACAGGATATAAATCAACTGCATTGCAGGATAAGAGGACAATTATAGTATGATCATAATAAAACTAAATCTGAAAGAACAGTCCTGGGGGAGAAGTGTTTCCCCATTTCATGTAGATGATCTAGAATATTCTGTATCTAAAGTTAAATGCAACTTTGCATGCCAGATTTAATGGTTTCACCGATTGGAGACTTCACTGAGCATCCTATAGTGATCACCAACACCAACCATTGATCAAACCAAAGTATAAAAATGATAAGTCTATAAAAGGGAATTTAAACACTGAAATTAATAATGATCATGTTATGTCATCTTGAAGATGTAAATCTGAGTTATTGGAATCCAGTAGGGTTAACACAAACTGCCTTCCTACCTCTTGCCTGATCTTTGCTGTTATTTGATACAGGGTAACCTACTTGTCATCCCATCTCCCCTCTTCCCTCTCCCAGCTTGTTTCCCAGATGAGAGTCTCATAATACTCAGTGAATACTATGATCATCAATCAACCCTCACCTTCTCCTTCCCCATCTTGATTTGCTTCTTCAACCATTTCATTTTCCTTGGAGAAGCTAAACTAAGAATCTCTCACTTAAAAATTCACAATGTACAATGTTAATAAAGTTAATAATTTTGGAGGAGAAAATTATGAGCCATATATATTCTCTAAGATGCTGTAGATTCTTAAAGAGAGGCTCCCGCCACCTTGGGTGATTGAAAGTAATTTAAGGGTATTTGGGGCAGAAGCAGAATTTTATGGTTTAAAATGGCATTCACCTACTGTTCACTGACGTGCTCTCTTGACAGAATGACACATTTACTGTTGTTTCTTGTTCTATTAATGGAAAGAGTTAAATACACTGCTCTTCTGCTCTGTGTGATGTGATGATCCAGTTTTCCCTGTGAACCAAATCATCTATGAAATTTGAATTAAACCAGATTAAACAAGTACCAAGATGTAGTGTGTAATTTGCCCTCTCCATGAAGCTCAAAATTTTGGAGCAAAGCCATCCACCTAACAAACTAGAAATATATTAAACAAAGAGGGTAGTAAGAATCCAACTCCAACATATCTAAAAGGCACGGGGTTGGAAAAGAGCCAGTTTGGTCTAGTGGTTAAGATTCCAGGCTAGAAACCAGGAGACAGAGAGTTCTAGTCCCGCCTTAGCCATGAAAGCCGGCTGGGTGACCTTGGGCCAGTCACACACTCTCAGCCCAACTCACCTCACAGGGTTGTTGTTGTGGGGAAAATAGGAGGAGGCAGAAGTATTTGGTTTGTTTGCTGCCTTGAGGTATTAAAAAATAATAATAAAGGCAGGATAGTAAATAATAAACAGCTGTATATGAAGAAGTGTCTATAAGGGGTATTGTATTGCTGTGTCACTATGATGTTCTGAAAGCAGGAAAAGAAATTTTGGAAACTGTCACAACATCATGCCATGAACAAAATACGTGAGATTTTGAGCATGACAACACAGTCCAAGGGTCCTAGCCATTTGTGACCACTCAAAATTTCTGCTATGGCCTTAACCTGACAACAAACTATAATTTTATTGTGGCAGGGGACAAAATCTATTGAATCATTTGGGGGCCTAATCATGTTTGCTGTGTTTAATTTAGTTTTAATTTCATTCAATTAACTTGGCTTAGGGGGCTTCCCTTACCTTCCCTTTAGAGCACAGGACGCAAATATCTTGTATGGCCCTGTCTTAGAATAGTCTGGATTAGACCCAATATTTGTTATTGCACTCTCTACGCTGACTTCACAAGACCAAATCAGCTCAGGCCCTGCAGCCTCCAGAATTGAGTGCAACCCCTTTTTGATCTTGGGAAGATCAAAGAACTATATCAAGAACATAGCCAGTGGTGAGAGTGCCTGGAAGTTGTAGTTTATTATCTCAGGGTAGAAGGAAACAAGATGCCTGCCCCTATTCTAATCACCCACTCTTTTACAGTGAAAAAAACTGGTTTCAGCTTTTCTAAACTCTTTTTTGAAGTTAGCTGGGATGCATGGTAGGATAAATTCCCTGTCAGAATGAGACTACTGATTCCACAGAAGGTACAGGTAATTTGTTGTGTAAATTAAGTTTAGAGCTAATTGAGAATTGAGGACAATAGGAAAAAAGGAAATCTTGCAGGCTATAATCTTTTGAGCAGGAATATGCATACACACACATTTAAAAAAAACAGAATGACATAGGACCAAGGATTCAAAGAAACAGCTCAAGTGAATCCAGAATATAGATTTTTTTAAAGGAACTAATTTGCATCTATCTCCATATTTCCCAGATGGCTATTTCCTTCTTATTCTCCAAATCTCCTCTGGTTGGGATGCCAGTCCAAGAGCAAAAGTCCTCTCAGGTTGGAAGACCTAAAACCAACACAAAGTGGAGGTTTTCCATCCTCTTTTTAAGGCCCACCTGAAAGGGAAACTTGCTCCTCATTGGTTCCTCTATTTGAGTTTCCTATTTTTTTGCTGGCCTTTGCCCCACTATCTAGAATGACTGGTTTATGTTGATTAACTTTGTCATATCTAAACCTTTGGAGATGAGATTTCTCACCCTTCCCTCAGATAAAGATTTCAACTACTGCTCTCGCATAACATAGGATCATCTTATTGACGGAACTACTGAATCAAAGTTACAATATTTTTGACAGGACCCCTGACTGGAAGCTCACTAAAAAGAAACTTATGTTTCAATGTTATGCTAAGAATAAGAAAACAAAATTACACAGTGTTAAAGTAATAGTGAGCTGTCTTACGTAGAATTATGTATTAATGCATAAGTTAAAACAAAGATGTTTTCAGATAGCTGCATCATCAGTGCATGAATTTTTTTAACTAAAACATTCATTCATTCATTTATTCAGTTTGGATGCCTCTTGACTCCAGCTGACTTTTGCATATATGTTTATCAAGAATATTGTATAAACCATCATAAAAACTATATCCATTCTGGGTCGCCTTCTGGGTGGATTAGAGAAAGATGTTCATGAAAATTGCTCTTTGCAATTGGGTGAGTAGGGTATGTAATTTGCCATCGTGTGTCCTGGGGCAGATTTGTAAGTGGCATGTTACGGGTTAGCATTAGGAAAGGAGGAGGGAGGATACCATACTTAGACTCAAGGAGACCACTATACCCCATCTGCTGGGTGTGCTTCTGAAGGTCTGGATCCTGTCAGTTCTGTTTAACACAGTAGGCTTTCATTCCATGTCATACAGTCAACAGTGTTTTTGAAAACTCAGATATAATACTACAAATATATACATCCTCACTGCATCTGAGGGGGAAAAAAGCCTTTTTTAAATTTCCTGTTTTGTGCTTTTCTTGATTTATTTGGTAAAAAAATCCACCTCATCTCTATGGTTATCTTGGTATAGTCTGATACTAGTCCAGAGATCAATGGCATGAGTTGAGGTAGTTCATTGATATACAAGGCAGTAGGCTCACATCTGCATAATCTGTTTGCAGTTGACATATATTGGCTCCTCTGTTGCTGTAGTACTTGGACTTGCATCTGCTGAGCTGTGACCAGCCCAGTTTTTGTATTGATGCATGGGCTACAAAGGAGAGAGAGAGAAGACAGTGATGAAGAAACAGCGAAAGAGGACTATCCTTCAGACAGAGATGCTCAGAACAGAGGCAAACATTCTTCCTCATACTGCATTTTAAGGGTTAGGGTTAGAACAATAATATCCATGCATGTTGTATCATTGCAGATGTGGTAGGCATTAAAGAGAAGAGAGATGTGATGTAGACTAGATTCACATGTACTGCTAAGCCATAATTTGCTTAACTGAGCTATAATTGGCTGGGTTCACGCAACATGTTAAACCAAAACCAAACAAATCGCATTATCACTTAAGGTGATGTATGGCCCCAGCCAAAGAATTTCAGGGAATTATCCAACCTCCAAATTCAAACCATGTACCAAAATAAAGAGTATTATTATTCCAGTTGCCTTTTGCTATGAAGATAGCTGCACTCTATCAAGGATAAAGTAAAGAATTCACTGTCTTCAAGTTCAAAAGAGTCACAGAGGAGCATCATATCAAAATAAAAGTTGAAAATTGGAGCTTTTGATTTGACATAACCCTAATTCTTATTGTAGGAGTACATTTTTAAAAGGCCTAAAATAGTACATGCTAGGAGTTTGCACATATTCCCAGTGTGCACCAGGTCTTGTACCTGCAGATGTTACAAATTAAATAAAAATGCATTTAAAAATTAAAATGGCTATACATGTCATGACATTTCAGCATTCTCATTCAAGAGCTTTCTGTATGAGATTTCTGGTGAATTTTTAAAATATGGTTTGCTTTCACATGCAATCACACAATTGTGTGGTTGCCCCAAAATGCTGCTGATCCATAGTTTGTACACTTATTTGAATACGTTATTAGCAAAGGTATATGCATACAGGTAGTCCTCGCTTAACAATGGTCAATGGGACTGGAATTTCCATCGCTAAACAATGCAGTCATAAAGTACAATGTCATGTGACCACGACACTTAGTGACAGCAGTTCCGGCATTTCACAGTTGCCATTGTTAAGCAAATCACTGTAGGTTGTTCAGTGAGAACCTCATGTAACCATGACTTCCAACTTCCTGCGGGTTTCCCCATTGACATTACTTGTAGGTAGCTGGCAGAGAAGGTCACAAATCATGATCACATGAGTGCGAGACACTGTAACGGTTGGAAATGCAGGTCAGTTACCAAGCACCTGAATTGTGATCATGTGACCATGGGGGTGCCGTGATGGCCACAACTTTGAGGACAGTCACAAGTACCACTCATTCAGCACAGTTGTAAGTTTGAACAGTCGCTGAACGAGTGGTCGTTCAGCGAGGACTATCTGTATAAGTAAACCATATGACTCTTCCTATGCCTTTGACATGCAACATCTTCTGCAAAAATGATGTCAAACATGCCTTTAGCTGTTGGAAATATTCTTTTAAAAATACTTCATCTCATCAAACCACCTTCCACTGCCTGTGTCCTGCATTATCATTGCTCTGCCAGTGCATGGAAATCATCCAACTTAATGCTGTCTTTCCCCAAGAATGGAAAAAAGATTTCAGTTGCAACTGATTCTTCCATTTTTCCTCTGTTGGAAATTAAAAGGCTGAACAAAGAAAGCCAAATCCTCAGCCCTTCAGGCTAATATACTTGTGAAGCTACCAACCAGCCAAGCATTAAAAACTGAATATTTAGGTACCTAGTAAGAATGAAACAGGATCAGCTTAGCTAATGACTACTGTGGAGAAGCAAGAAAATTCTTAATAGAACATATGATGTTCTCTGTGACCTCTAAATTCTCACTTACAATGCCATTCTAAAAATAAGTAAAGCAATACTTGGTTTGTGAGCATCTTAAGTAATTGCCATGGATCAGTTTGAAGAGTGCCAGAGATTCACTATTTTGCTTTTCAAACAAGTGTTTGTCTTTCAAAGTGTTATCCTAAGATGATAAGAATAGCCCTCCTGGATCACTCCAAGGCCCACCTTAGTCCAGTGGCCATCCAGGTGCCTCTGATGGTCCAAAGTAGAAATTGGAGACATATCCACTCTTGCCACTGTTCCCTGCCACAGGTATCTGGAGACATGCTGCCCCCAAATGAGATCCCATTTGAAGCAGCTCTTGAACCCAAAATGCACAACTACTATTCTGAAACAAAAATCTATCCTAAATCAGATGCCCGTATGATGCCCCTCTTCATGCAGGCACCAGCTGAAATGGAATTATCTGAGTCTAGGAAAGAAAGAGGATGTTTCCTAAACATTACTGTACATAAGGACCACAAGAATATTCCAACCTTACCCCTTAAGCAAGTTGTTAGTTCATCTATTCAGAAGACTGGAAAAAAAAGGATCAAGGGAACCCTGCCTTCATGTAGTGATGTGAGGCCTAGTATATACTAACCTAACCCCTTTTTCCTTCCATTAAACCTGATTAATGAGGCTCTGTGTGAATCTCTTTGTTCATGTGCTCCTATTAGGAGTTGGACATTGTAACTGATGCGGTTATAAAAAATATTTTTTTCCATATGGTTTGGATCCCTTGCCCACAATGAGAATACTGATTTAAAAAGAGTCCAACGAAGAAAAAATCTCCATCTACACTTACCTGTCTACGAGAATTTATGTAATCTCTCATCTTCTTAATCCTTTTCTTCTTTCTGTTGACACAAAAAACAAACAATAATAATTTCATGGCTCCTTAACTGTTAACACTTTTATCATTGCTAAACTTAAATTCTTTTAAATTGTACAACTAAATCAAGATGTATAGGTGAGTAGACATATTACACAAATCAACTTCACCTGGAATCTGTGGTGCAGCAGTTTCTATTGGTACCCCTACCATCAATAACAATTTCAGACTTTCCAACAATGTTTTTTTTGGGGGGGAGGACTGGAAACCTTATATGGACTTTTTTGTTGAAAGAAGAAAAAATTGAATTGATGATTTTGGGATTCGGGGATTAAGAATGGAAGAAGAGAATGGGGAAAAATTAAGATGATAATTACTTGATAGAAAGGCAGAAAGCATAACTGTATGTGGTTTTTTTAATGTCCTTTTTATCTTATTTCTATCTCTCTTTTTTTGTTTGTTTTGTATACTTTTATTGGATTGAAATATCTATATTTATAAATAATTTCAGACTCTCAGTGAAATTCAGAATGGGAGTCTGAAAGACAGAAGCCTGGAACAAAAGCCACATTTTTATGTATTAGCAAAGGTCCATTGACTAACTTATAATTGAACATTTTCAACCAATTGCTGCAGGTTGAGGCATGGAAAAAAGGTTTTCCTTGGCAAAAATCAGCAAGATAGGTTCCTCTAAATGCTTCTATGCCAGCTTCCAGAGAATACAACATCCTTATCATTCTTTCTATGGAAATCAGCATGACGCTAACTTGATAATCTACAGGTAAAGCTTTAGAACTCATGCCAGTGTACAGAGTTTTTGGTGCATTCCACCATAGTATAGAATAATATCTTACCTTCTATGACGAATGACCACAATAGCTAGGATTAAAAAGGCAGCAATTCCAACAATCAAAATCATGTGCAGCTGAGTAATCCATGGTGCTGCAAAGGAAATATGGTAAATATAATTAATAAGGGGAAAAGTTGATTTTCTGAATAATACATAATCAGATGGCATTTCAGATAACTTATGCTCTGAATAAGGAAGATTAAAATACGCAAGAAGAAATGAGAAGAACAAGAAGACCAGAGCAGAGTGTATGGAATGCAGGATAATGGCTAATCTTTTGAGATAATTGTAACTATCTCATTGTAATTGTAACAACTTAGAAAATCGAGCTGTTCCACTTTAGCTGACATTATTTTGAGCACAAACAGTGCCATGCTTGTAGCCATGTAGTGTTTATGGAAGAGACTCCATGAAGTAGTCCAAGTGTATGAAGGCTAAGTACAAAGAAAGAAAATTGTTGGGCTCCAAGGTGATGAAAAAGATTCAAAATACATTATATTTTGTTGATCAGGCATCATGACATCCTTCTGTGAGCAGCTCCTGGCACATGTTCATATGAGATCATTGGGTTTGCTAACCCTAGACCAGTGTTTCTCAATCTTGGCAACTTTAAGATGGGCTGACTAGGGAATTCTGGGAGTTGAAGTCCATACATCTTAAAGTTGTCAAGATTGAGAAACCCTGCCATAGACCATAACAGCACAGCATTGCTGGAGAAACCTGTGGCTTCTAGATGTAGCTCAAGGGCTGCTCCCAACAGTGCTAGTCAGCACAGCCATTTGGAGGGAGTCTTCAAAGTCCAGTTCTGTACAGCCATTGGTTCTTCTTCCTCACCTTCCAATATGGAGTTACCTCACCTTACAATATGAGTGAAGATCTTTCAATCACAGATAGCTTTCAGGGCGTGTTCTTTATCTTAAGCTTCATTTCAAGAGGTGTTAAGATGGGGGGGGTGAAAAAAGAGTTTGCGTCCAGGACAGTATCAAGGGCTTCCACAAAGAAGAAACCCTCCAAGATAGTCATCTGAGAACAGGATATTAAGGATGTTCAATTTTTGTACTGTTAGCAAATAATACAATTCCTGCTTTCTGTGTTAAGGCAGGCTTTAGATACTATCTCTTAATAAGAACCCTAGAGCATCTATGACACTTCCTTTAAGGGTTACTTTCTTTAAATAAAAAATGAAAACAAGAAAGCCTGCAAGGAGATAGCCTATATCAGT
Source organism: Candoia aspera (assembly GCF_035149785.1). Classification (NCBI taxonomy): domain Eukaryota; kingdom Metazoa; phylum Chordata; class Lepidosauria; order Squamata; family Candoiidae; genus Candoia; species Candoia aspera. The sequence continues at coordinate 152,239,636 of NC_086155.1, read as the reverse complement.
GTTTCTCAACCTTGGCAACTTGAAGATGTATGGACTTCAACTCCGAGAATTCTGGGAGTTGAAGTTCACACATCTTAAATTTGCCAAGGCTGAGAAACACTGGCCTACATGTTATATCTGGAGATTCAAATCTCAAAGGCTGAGGAGGATAACAATTGTCCAAAGAGCCTAATCAGACCCATCTTCCGAAAATCCAGGTAAAGCTGATTTTTAACACCCCAGACGACCTTCTGAGAAATAAAGCTGAAACACTGTGTTTCCAGGCTATTCCTGAAAGCTATGCTGCGGAATAAGCATATCACTGGTGTGTGACTTCAAAAGCTGAAAGAGCCAACACACTCTCGATTGGAATAATTCTCAGCATACAAAAATGAGGTTTAATGCAGTAACTGTCACTAATCAGATGGGAATTGCTGGCCCTTCTCTTTTCCTGGCATAAAATCCTACGGCAAGTTATATTTCTCAATCTATTTTTAAAACTCATTTGCTGCAGCTAAAGTACTGAGGCTCTGTGTTTTGCAGGGCTAAATAATGTGTCCTCACTTAATCCAGGCAGAAGATTCTACAGCATCTCTGGGACAGAATCATTTCAGAAGAATGCGGATAGTAGGACATGAATTTTATTAGGGGTTCTGGGGTCTAGGTGTCCCCTTCAAAAATGCAACAAATCTTAGGCAAAATTAACTAATATCTGGGGCTTCAGATTCCAGTCACCCATTCCTCTTATCCCATGCAGATGCCTAGAACTGTGCAGTCCAGAGCTTTCAAATGACCTCCCAGCGAAAATTGAAAATTGAAAGCCGGCAGCTTGTTTACAGGAAGTGAGAGTGAACGGAACGTTCTCAAGAGAAAGCAAACAGAAAACTGAAGGTTCAGATCAGCCGATTCAACATGTAGGAAAATGCTAATATCTTCAAATTTAGCACAAAAATAATAACAGGAGAGACAATTGTTTAGTCTCAATCTTTGTTTCCTTTGGAAGGAAAATAAAATCCAAAACTTGAAAGAATTTTTTTATTAAGAAGTAAACCCAAAAATAACATTAAGCACCAAGGTAGCCAGCTTCTCCTCACTGTAAAAAGCCTCTCTTGGGGTACATGTGCTTAAAAAAACACAAATTGGTGATTAAGAAATGGGGTGGCTGAACTTAGTGTCCTTTTAAGGCTACAGTGCAGCTTGGAAATGATGAAATCCCATGCCTCCCAGATGATTCACCAGGTGAATGTGAAGCTCAGTTTGCAATCTTCTGGCTACAATCAGCCATTTTGGAGGACAGATGGGGTGATTCCAGGAATTCTCCTTAATCCGGAGAATGTGTTTGGGCTTCAGAAAGACCTGCCTGAGCCCAAAAAAAGTCACTGTGCACAGTTCTGCCCACCAAGCCAGTGGGCACAGTCATTCAGTCCGCCATTCCCACCGGAAGCCTCACACCTCCAGTTTCAAAGTATTTGTTCAGAGCTGGCATGGGGGAGAGAGCTGGCTGACTGGCTAGGTGACTGAACAGGGTTAGTGCTGGATAGCACATAACCCTATGGATGGTATCTTCTTCAGAGTCCCTCAACCCTTGACCCCTGCCATCAACTGCATAGAGGCCACTTGGGCTCAGCAACCAATAGAGATCCATCAAGGCATCCGCATCAGTATTTTGGGGCATCCATGATTTGGAGTAATGATTTGGTGTTCAAAAATGGTTTCAACCTTCCCCCACTCCAAACTCTGCAGAAAGAAACTACCAGCTTTGCTGCAAAGTCAGTAGGAAAGTTGCAAACTCAAGACAACTTGGGCTGCTTATCAGGGCCATTTGTAGATCTGCCAGCATTCTGCTATCTGGCTAATAATAGCTGATGGGGTAGTCTAGTTTCAGAATGATCCTGGTTTTATAGTCATTATTTATTTTATTTAATTCAGAATCTTTTAAAAAATAATGAAGTTTTAGAATAAATAATGCCAGGATGCTCTTTCTTTCTTTGTAGTGACTGATATGCAACCACAGGAAGTTTTGTGTCTTTTTCTTTTCTTTGTTTTCAGGATTTCAAGGCTCACATAAATATCCATCTGTTTTAATATAAAAGCCATATTTCTTAGAAACCAAATGTAGAAACCAGAGGTACATCACATGTTCTGACACCCATCCCATCTGCAAGGGGGAAATACGTATTAAGCGTGCCTTGTTGTTTAGCCCTAGAAACGTGTGGGTGAGTGATTTCAATCTTCACTGCCCCTCGATTGCAGCTCTATAGAAGGAACACTGACAGGCTTGACAGTTACAACACACTCAGCCCAAACAAGCAGGTAGAGCCACTTGTTAGGTGCTTTGCCACGAAAAGGTTTACAATGTTTGCTAAGAATACAAACTGTAAGAACAGGTCTGGGACAGCAAGAAGTACTGAGCCATGTACCAGATGAAGCAAAGGTGTGCTATGCTTAAGCAGCAGTTCCACCTCTGTGAGTTTCCTCCCTTGTGTTTTTCTGGTAAAACAGAAACTCATCCAGTTTTGCCACCTTCAAATATTCCACCTTTTTTCTGGAATTTGGCCCTTCCCTATGCCGTTTGCTCAGGAACAACAATACTGGAGTTCCTAAACTGGCTAAGGCTGCTTTGAAATATAAAAGAGCTTTTAATCAACTGTGCTGCCACACACTTAGAGGATGAGCATTCATATCATATGATCCAGAATCAGGATCAGCAGCACAGCAGTCACAAAAACCATGAAATCCAGGCAGAGAGCAAAGGAGCTCCAAAGGATCGCTGCCAGCAAACAATGAAACCGATTCTATTAAAGGTGATAAATGAGGTACATGAAAAGGGAAAAAAAGGCAACAACTGAGAATGGCTGAGGTTGACGATGAGGAAAAAACATCAGGGTTGCGACGGACCAGTCTGTGAAAGGAAGCTTCTGCCTTGATTCTATGTTCCAGCAATACCATTCTGATTGGGATGCATCGTGATCAAGAAACCTTATATATTTTATGGCTCAAAAAAAAAAAAGAGGGGCTTGCAAGTTTATTGTCACTGTCTGTTATTGCTACTAATGTTAACATTGTTATGTTCATATTCACTTGGTTTCCTGCGCAAAGTCTTCTCTACTTTTTCTCAATCCTTCTATCGCAGGCAGTGTATTATTTTTCTTAATTATTTTCTAACCGACTTTGGCTGGCTCGATACTTCCCTCTTTTACCAAAACTGCTGAGAAACTTGTAGAAGAAAAGACAAGGATTAGTAGAAAAGAGAAGTGTAAAAAGGCAGGAAGAACAGGAGAAGATATAGAAGAGTGGAGAAGGAGGCCTGCTATCGCTTGGGCTCTCTAGACAAGATACTTAGATATCTCTAGACAAGATATAGACTACTGTAATGCACTCTACATGGAGCTGCCCTTGAATAATATCCGGAAGCTACAACTGGTCCAGAAAGTAGCCGTGTGGGCAATTTTAGGTGCCCCAAGGTGGGCACATGTAACACCTTTGCCACGCGAGCTGCACTGCTCCCAGTTTGCTTCCAGGTCCAATTCAAGGTGTTGGTTATCACCTTTAAAGCCCTACATGGCATGGGGCCAGGCTATGCCTCTTCCCCATCACATCGATTCACCCCACCTGGTCATGCAGAGAGGGCATGTTACGGATCCCATCCATAAAAGAATTCCATCTGGTGGGGTCCAGGAAACAAGCCTTCTCTGCGGTAGCTCCTGCCCTCTGGAACATGCTTCCCCTAGAGGTGAGACAAGCCCCCTCTTTATTGGACTTCCATAAACAACTAAAAACCTGGTTCTGTCATCATGCCTGGAGCAGGAAGGGGGACAGTCACACGTGGGGATGGCTAGTGCCCAATACTCACAGATTGAGGTATAACATTTTGCCATCAGAATTTTTATTATGTTTATGTTTATTATGTTTACTGTTTATCTATATTATATTGTATTTATAAGGTCATTGAATTTTAAATTTTGTTTTATTGTAAGCCGCCCAGAGTCCCTCCTTTGGGGGGGAGATGGGCAGTGGTAAAATTTGATAAATAAATAAACAAAAATACCTGGACCCCAGGTTTGGAGTGGCCTATTCAGCTATGGTGGGAGCTCTCCTAGACTGAAATTAATAGAAGGGCAGCAAAACTAGGAAGAGGTTGTTGCAAAGGGATCTCAGAAAAGAGCTTAAGCTCATAAGTGGTAAGAAGAGAAGAGATATTTTCCTGATACTCAGATGTACTCTTGGGCCTGAGCCATAACTCAGCCAGAACACTTGCTTTGCAGTGTGTTCAGTTTGTGGCATCTGCAGGTAATTGGAAAGGATCACAGCAATGAAACACGTCTGCCTGACATTTTGGAAGCTGCGGCCAGCTGGAGTCAAAACAATACCGATTGAATAGACTGTGGTACAAGGCACCTTTGTAACTTCAACATTTCCTTTGTGTTAAAGCAAACTGTTATCTGACCCAGGGAACCCATGAGAAAACTTTCTATGAACAAACTAAGTATGGACACCACTGTCTTGGCCCTTTCTTAATTTGATGTCGAGAATCCAAGAGACAGAGCTCTACAAATGCAAAAGGCAAAGGTTTTTTTTTTTTAAAGTGGGGCTTCCATCCTCAGTGTGACTTGTGTGTTTCAGTGTTATTCTAGGACACAGATCTGGTTATTCTTCATTGCTTAAACTGATGGAGAAGGTTTTTCATTTAGTTTGACATCTCTCCCCTTTGCAACATTTCCTTCCTAACACCTTTGCAACATTTCCTTTCCTGCCTACTCTTTAACCATTCAGTCAAAGGTAATGCTTTCATTTTTTTTTCATTCTCTTTTGTTCTTCAGATGTTTACCAGTTATAGGACAATTTAACATATATTTATTTAAGAGCATTGCAAAGGTTTTGCTAACATTTTCTTTACAGAGTTCGCATTCTGTAAAGAGTCTATGGGAGTGGGCATAGACTCCCATATAATAAATAATAAGTTTAGAATAATAATAATAATTCTATGCCTTAACTTACCATGGCTATTAATGGTCAGTTTTATCCAGCCAGTTCCATTTTCTCCATTCACCTTATTGTAAGAATAGCGGTACATTCCAAAGTCAGAAGCTGTGACATGCCAAAGGACAATTGAATTGTTTCTTTCAGAGATACAGTCTACACGGTTTTGATAATCTGAACCATAGATTGACATTTCAGAATCAACACACTGGATTATAAAGTCTACACAGTCAAGTTGGACTCTTTCCAATGTCACTCGATTCACTGCTATATCAGAGTCATACCAATATGTAAAGGTAACATTTTCTCCTAATTCAGTAGTCACATGATGATTTGACGAGTCTGGAAGCTCAAAAGGCCCTGTTTTGAAGATAATAATAAAAGTAAGGTGTTGAGAGAATGGGATAATGTTATTCATAAAGTATTTACGTTCAGAAATGTTACCTGGCTTTTCTGCTTTAGAAATACTCAAAACAAATGACAAGTTAATTAAAGACAGAAATATAAATTCAAGTAACACTTAAAAGCACCATTTAACAAAAAGAAGTCTATGCATCTATAACATCAGTTGATCAAAAAGATGAGAACCAGTTAGATTTCTTGAATAATGCCAGGAAATATTACAGAAAAAAAATATCCATTACCTTACACTTAAACTAAAAGAATTGGAGGTAAATAAATCTTGGATGGAAAGTTCTTCCATAAAATAGAAACAACCACCAAACAAGCCAACTTATATGTGAATACTAGTCTGGGAAGTCTGGGTAGAAACTGTGAGGGAAGCTCTCTAGCTGTTTTGGAATAAGAGGGCTACTGTATGGTCTCTTCTTTGAGATCCAGTCACAACTCTAGCTGATTGATTTTGGACCAACCGTGGTTTGCAAAAGGTCCTCCAGTGCAGGATTCCATGCTGACAATTAGAATAATAAGAGGTAAAATGGGCATGGGACAATCTGAAAAGGTTAGGGTTACTTGCAGGTGTCCCAGCTGAAGCTGAAGAAATGTTCTTTATGTGACAACATTCTCAAGGTACAGCCATAAGGATTAAGAAGAGCCAGGGTGAGCAACACTCCCAAGCTGAATGTCCACTTTTTCAAAGGGAAGGCAATCATCCAGTGTTTCTCAACCTCAGCAACTTTAAGATGTGTGGACTTCAACTCCCAGAATTCCCCAGCCAGTTCACACATCTTAAAGTTGCCAAGGTTGAGAAACACCTATCCAGAGAAACAGACAAAAATGGTCAACTTCATCCTTTGCCAAGAATAATTCTATCTTATCCAAATTGCATTTGAGTTGATTAACCCTTCTCAAAATGGAAGCAAATGTTATGTGCAATAATGAATATTGTTGACACATTTCTTTCAGTCTCTCCCACCCACAATTACAAAGGCAGACAACATGGGCAATTGAGAAAGTGAAATCAGAGGAATTTTAGAGCTCCCTACCTGGTCTATCTAGAAGCAACAACTAATCTCAGTGAACTGTGGAAACTTGGATATTTGTGGCATAACCTTGCAAGAGAAAGCAGTTTACTTGCTCCCTACTGTGTTTCAGATATTGAGCAAAATATTGTTCTGTACCTTTGGGCTTTCCAAACTAAATAATGGATTTATTATCACTATAATTTGACTCTCACAATTTATTATACCTGCTTTTTTTCTCTTTTATTTCTTGCATTTTATGATATGTTGCAAATAATTCTTTTTAACTATACATTACACCAGGTTCCTAATAATTGGTTGGTATAATTTATGTATTCAATAAATAAAAACAGAGGAAATATTAATCATTCTGTTTAATTTCCTAAAATGAGAAGTGTTATTAAAAGAGAAGAAGTTGTTAAACATGTGTGATCACTCCAGGAGTGTCCACAAGGGAGTCAAAAAAGTCAAGATGGCAGCTGCAACTGCACCATTGAAGCTCCACCCTTCAGGCTGTTTTGATCTTTACCTTGGTGGGACAGAAGCATTCCTTAATACACATTTACCTAGTATGACTGTAATAAGTTGTCTAACATGGATGGAATTTTACACACATTTCCCATATGTGTCTGTCTTTCCCTCTGTATATGCACATTTTATGCAATTTTCCTAACTATATTATGACTTTTATATCACTACTGTATACATTATGCTATGCAAGGGTTTGGTAATCAAGCTAGAAGAAAATGGTGAATTGCTTTTCATTTCATCCCAAATACCCTTTTCCACTTTGAGTGGAAAGGAAACATCTGCAAGGAAACTGGAGCTGAAGGAAATTGGGAGCTGCTAGGAAAGAGGAGTGTGATAGGACTAGTACAGCTTTTAACTTTTTTCCACCCTTTGCATTTGACTCAGGACAATTTTTTATAATTCCTGAGTGCAAGAAACACAACTCCAAACACATATTTTTAATATATTCATCTACTTTTTTTCTTCATCAGCAGATAGTTACAATAGGAAAAAAAAAGAATCATGTCATACCCTCTTCATTGATTTGAAAGCATGCATGTCCTTTTTATGGCTACCGTTCACTGGTTTGCCTACTTTCAGATTTATGGCTTCTTAAGCCACAGATTGGCTTTTCAGTTTTCTTTCTGCCACACAACCACCTCATATTTCTGTCATTTAAACTGCCTTTTAGTGGACTGTAATAGTTATAGAGACTTGAAATCTTGACACATGACACATTAGCCATGCTGTTTATTCGTTTAGTCGCTTCCGACTCTTCGTGACTTCATGGACCAGCCCACGCCAGAGCTTCCTGTTGGTTGTGAACACCCCCAGCTCCCCCAGGGATGAGTCCGTCACCTCTAGAATATCATCCATCCATCTTGTCCTTGGTCGGCCCCTCTTCCTTTTGCCTTCCACTCTCCCTAGCATCAGCATCTTCTCCAGGGTGTCCTGTCTTCTCATTATGTGGCCAAAGTATTTCAGTTTTGCCTTTAATATCATTCCCTCAAGTGAGCAGTCTGGCTGTATTTCCTGGAGGATGGACTGGTTTGAGCTTCTGGCAGTCCAAGGCACTCTCAGAATTTTCCTCCAACACCACAGTTCAAAAGCATCGATCTTCCTTCTCTCAGCCTTCCTTATGGTCCAGCTCTCGCAGCCATATGTTACTACAGGGAACACCATTGCTTTAACTATGCGGACCTTTGTTGTCAGTGTGATGTCTCTGCTCTTAGCTATTTTATCAAGATTTGTCATTACTTTTCTCCCAAGGATTAAGCGTTTTCTGATTTCCTGACTGCAGTCAGCATCTGCAGTAATCTTCGCACCTCGAAATACAAAGTCTTTCACTGCTTCTACATTTTCTCCCTCTATTTGCCAGTTATCAATCAAGCTGGTTGCCATAATCTTGGTTTTTTTGAGGTTTAGCTGCAAGCCAGCTTTTGCACTTTCTTCTTTCACCTTCATCATAAGGCTCCTCAGCTCCTCTTCGCTTTCAGCCATCAAAGTGGTATCATCTGCATATCTGAGATTGTTAATGTTTCTTCCAGCCATTTTAACTCCAGCCTTGGATTCCTCAAGCCCAGCATGTCGTATGATGTGTTCTGCATACAAGTTGAATAGGTAGGGTGAGAGTATACAGCCCTGCCATACTCCTTTCCCAATCTTAAACCAGTCCGTTGTTCCGTGGTCTGTTCTTACTGTTGCTACTTGGTCGTTATACAGATTCTTCAGGAGGCAGACAAGATGACTTGGTATCCCCATACCACTAAGAACTTGCCACAATTTGTTATGGTCCACACAGTCAAAGGCTTTAGAAGAGTCAATAAAACAGAAATAGATGTTTTTCTGAAACTCCCTGGCTTTTTCCATTATCCAGCGGATATTGGCAATTTGGTCTCTAGTTCCTCTGCCTTTTCTAAACCCAGCTTGTACATCTGGCAATTCTCGCTCCATGAATTGCTGAAGTCTACCTTGCAGGATCTTGAGCATTACCTTACTGGCATGTGAAATGAGTGCCACTGTTCAATAGTTTGAACATTCTTTCATGTTTCCCTTTTTTGGTATGGGGATATAAGTTGATTTTTTCCAATCTGATGGCCATTCTTGTGTTTTCCAAAATTGCTGGCATATAGCATGCATTACCTTGACAGCATCATCCTGCAAGATTTTGAACAGTTCAGCTGGGATGCCGTCATCTCCTGCTGCCTTGTTATTAGCAATGCTTCTTAAGGCCCATTCAACCTCACTCTTCAGGATGTCTGGCTCTAGCTCCCTGACCACACCGTCAAAGCTATCCCCGATATTGTTATCCTTCTTATACAGGTCTTCTGTATATTCTTGCCACCTTTTCTTGATCTCTTCTTCTTCTGTTAGGTCCTTGCCATCTTTGTTTTTGATCATGCCCATTTTTGCCTGGAATTTACCTCCGATGTTTCTAATTTTCTGGAAGAGGTCTCTTGTCCTTCCTATTCTATTGTCTTCTTCCACTTCCACATATTGCTTGTTTAAAAATAATTCCTTATCTCTTCTGGCTAATCTCTGGAATTTTGCATTTAGTTGGGCATATCTCCCCCTATCACTGTTGCCTTTTGCTTTCCTTCTTTCTTGGGCTACTTCTAGTGTCTCAGCAGACAGCCATTTTGCCTTCTTGGTTTTCTCTTTCTTTGGGATGTATTTTGTTGCTGCCTCCTGAACAATGCTGCGAACTTCTGTCCAGAGTTCTTCCGGGACCCTATCTACTAAGTCCAGTCCCTTAAATCTATTCTTCACCTCCACTGCATATTCCTTAGGAATATTAGTGAGCTCATATCTAGCTGATGTGTGGGTCTTCCCTAATCTCTTTAGTCTGATCCTAAATTGTGCAATAAGAAGTTCTGTCATGTTCACTGTTTCAATGTGCACTGTGCATTGTAACGTTTCACATGCCATGGTGGTGACGCGTGTTTCTGTTTGGGAGGGAGCTGCTGTGAAACCTTGTGCCAAGCTCTGTATCTATGTTCATTTCAATGGAATGTGTTTGGGTTATGTGCTCTGCTCAAGGACCTTTCCCACAGACCATCAGAAGCTGGTAGGAGCACCTGGGATTGTGAGCCTGGGAAGATTCTACGGGGGGAGGGATCTTGTTTGCACTGAGGGTTTTTTAGTTTGTATTTGGTGCACTTTTTCCATTCTCAGCTTTCTTTGTGATCCTGCATACTATTCTTTAATAAATCAGATATCTTTATGATCCTGTTTATGAGTCTGATGGTGTTTTAGAATAGGCAATCCTTAAATAATGCTGAGAATCACCAAAGTTGTACCATTAGCACCTACCAAGTTTAGTTTCTTGTGAGGGAAAACAGTTAACGATGGCCAAATCCAAACCCATGACCGGGAGACTCGAGGAGCCGACTAGCTTGATGCCCGAGTCAACGGTCAGGAGCGGAGAACTGAGCCTCACCCCAGAACCTTCAGGTTCATGGCAGGATTCGAGTTCCAGTCCTGAGGGAGAGGAATCCAAAGATGGGAGAGCACCAGAGCAACCGGCACCCAGCGAATCGCCCGCAGAGTTGATCACCTGGATGAAATGGGAGAACCCCAGCCAGGGATGTCCCATGCATCCTGGAAGTATTGGTTCCCACTGACCCCAAACATAGAATCTACCATGGTATCAGAAGGGAGACAGCCTAACACGCGAGGGAGGGAGGAATCTCAAACCCCTGAAAGGCTAAGAGTGGTAGAGGCCAAATTAGAATCGATGGAGCACATGCTAAAAGCCCTGTCTCTGTCATGGGGGGGGGCGGGCAGCCTAGGCGCAAAGGAGATTCCAGCTCCATGCAATCATCCTCCATCCCCTCACTCGGACCACCGGTGGAGCGGGGCCGGAGACGGCGCCGGGATGAATCTCCACCCTGCAGAGCTTGTCCATCAGTGTCCCCACCGCAAGACAGGAGAACTACTGTAACCTGGGGCCCAACCACTCAAGCAGCCGCTAATTTAGCTCCAACAGGAGCGGGGGTGCAATACTTTTCTGTCAAGTTTGACGGGGATCCAACTAAGTTGTCTTTCTTCCTCACTAATGCTAAAGTTATATGAAACAGTTTGGACCATGCTTCCCTTCCGAAGAGGCTAAAATAACTGCCATTGCCACCAAGCTGAAGGGACGAGCAGCTGACTGCTATGTTCAATTAAGTGAGGCTGACTCCCCTGAACTTGAGTATTTTGAGGACTTCATGTGGACGTTAAAGCTGCATTTTGAGGATCTTCTGGCCAAGGCAAGAGCTAAGAAGGCACTGAAGGATCTTACCCAGGGCCAACTGTCTGTAGCTGATTACGCCCTGGAGTTTAAGGCTTTAGCTGGGAAAATCCCCGACTGGTCTCGGTCAACCTTAATAGAACGATTTAAAGAGGGACTCAACCAGGACGTCCTGCAGTGGGTGTTGTGTAGAGATGACCCAGAGACATTGCATGAATGGATCTGTCTGGCCAGCAAGGCTGAGCACGCCCAGCATACCTACATGCAAACCAAACAACGTGAAAAGCAACCAGCCACCATGAGGGGATCCCAAAGAGCTGCAACTGCTACCTGGCCAGGCTATAGAGCCTGGGAAGAGGAGAGAGATCGGCGCTATGTGAAGGGTCAGTGTCTCCAATGCAGAAAGGAAGGGCACTGAGCAGCTGATTGCTCAAAAGCCAAGGCAGGAGACCAAGCGGGCAAACTGCTGGCCAAATCGCCACCCTCATCGTGGCAGATGACGGCAGCCAAGGGGGTGGCTGACGCTGTAGAAGTATCCTACTTCTCGAGAGAGGCTGAAGACGACTCTAAGGAGCCGGCGGGAAACGCCAGCCACCTGCCATGAAGAGCGCCTGCAGGCAGGTGGAGGATGATGGGCGCGAAGATGCTATGGTGAGTGCTGACTGTCCCACTCTAGCAGTAAAAGTGAAATTGGGCTCCCGCACAAAGACTACAGAGGTCTGGGCTTTAGTGGACTCTGGGTGTTCCAGGTGTCTGATTCACCCTGATCTGGTTGCTGCTTTGGACCTGCCTAGCTTTCCCCTCCAGCAACCTTTCATCTTCACACAGTTGGATGGTTCAACGGTGGCGGGGGGGGGGCGGCAAACCATTTCCCTGGAACTGTCGCAATGCCAATGGGCAGCCACCATGAGACTTTAAAATTTATAGTAGCACCCGTTGGCAACCCCTTAGTAATTCTGGGAATTCCCTGGTTGACTTATCGAAGCCCCCATATAAATTGGGAACACAGAACTCTGACTTTTAAGGATAGGTTTTACCAAGCCCCTACCGCGGAGAGGGCTTCAGGAGCGGGGGTTGGAAGGGCTGCAATTGCCACACCACACCCTAGTTTGGCATGTTTAGAGGGCTTGCCTGATCGATACCAAGATTTTGCAGACGTTTTTGGAGAAATGGAAGCAGATCAGCTACCCCCTCATTGGAAAACTGATTGTGCCATAGAGTTGATTCCTAATGCTCAATTGCCCAAGCCAAAAATTTATCCAATAACTCAGAAGGAGCTTGGGGCATTGCGGGACTTTATCAACAAAAATCTGTCAAGGGGGTTTATTGAACCTGCAAATTCCCCAGTTGGGGCCCCTGTGCTATTCCGGGAAAAGAAAGTTGGCACACTGCGACTCTGTACGGACTATCGGGGGTTAAATTCCATCTCGATCTGCAACAAATATCCTCTACCACTAATGAAAGACATGTTAGCCCATTTGTCAAAGGGCAAGATTTTCTCCAAGCTCGACCTTTGTGAAGCCTATTTTCGCATCCACATACAAGCTGGAGATGAATGGAAAACTGCTTTTAATTGCCCATTGGGTTCATTTCAGTACAAAGTCCTCCCTTTTGGATTAGCAGGGGCGCCTGGAGTTTTCATGCAATTGATTAATGAAGTATTACATGATCATTTGTTTAAAGGGGTCCTGGTTTATCTGGACGATGTGCTCATTTACACTGAATCTGAGGAGGAACATGAATGCCTTCTCAAACAGGTGTTAAGTAAGCTTAGAAATGCCAAGCTTTATGCCAAGCTTTCCAAATGTGAATTTCACAAAACCCAACTTGACTATCTAGGCTACAGGGTATCTGACAAAGGCATTGAGATGGACCCTGGAAACATTCAGGCAATTTTAAGTTGGGAACGTCCCCACACCCGGAGGCAACTACAAAGTTTCCTAGGGTTCAGTAATTATTATTGGCAGTTTATCGAGGGATTTGCTGAGATTGCTTTGCCCTTTACTGACTTGCTACGTACCAAGGGTTTGGGAGAGACATGCAAGGTAAAAAAACCCTGGGGCAGTGCTGAATTGGACACCTGAATGCCAGGCGGCATTCGAGAAGTTAAAAACCCTCTTCACTGCTGAGCCTATTTTACAGCACCCCGATCCTGAATGCCCCTTTGTAGTCCAAGTTGATGCTTCTGACTCCTCAACTGGGGTTATATTGTTACAGAGGGATTCTGACAATCACTTAAAACCCTGCGCTTATTTGTCTAGAAAATTTTCTGAAACTGAACGCTGGTGGCATGTTTGGGAAAAGAGCCTTTTGCTGTAAAAGCTGCTTTGGAAGCCTGGCATCACCTCCTGGAAGGCGCTAAATGCCCTTTCGAGGTTTGGACTGATCACAGGAATTTGGAAGCCCTCTGCACCCCCCAGCATCTCAGTCCTAAACAAATTCGCTGGGCTCAATTTTTCAGTCACTTTAACTTCCAGTTAAAATTTATTCCGTGAAAGAAAAACTTTCTGGTCGATGCGTTGTCATGTTTACCTCAGGACTCTGACCACGTGGCAGATATAGTGGGGACTGTTCTTACTGAACCCAAACTGGGCTTGGTTGCCATCACCTGAAGCTAGACCCATGCACAGGCAACCCCGCCCCCAGCCCCGTCTGGGAGGCGAAAAATTGCAAGTTCCTTGTCAATTACAGAAGGACTTTCTCCAGGAACTGAAATCTGACACTTGGTTGCTAGCTAATAGAGACAATGTTTCTTTTGAAGACAGTCTGGCGTGGGTGGATCACCGCCTTTATGTGCCTGAAACTTTAAGGGCTGATGTTTTGCAGTGTTCCCATGATGATAAACTTGCTGGACGCTTTGGTTTTGTCAAAACATTGCATTTGGTCCACCGTCAATTTTGGTGGCCAACCTTAAGGCGTGATGTAAAGGACTATGTTGCTTCCTGTCCTGTTTGTGCCATGTCAAAGCGAAAAGGGGGGAAACCACAGGGGCTTCTGCAGCCAGTGGCCAGCCCATCCCATCCCTGGGATGAGATTTCTATGGACTTTATTGTGGACTTACCCGCCAGTCAGAATCAAACTGTCATTTGGGTTGTAAAAGATTTTTTCTCCAAACAAGCCCATTTCATTCCATGTGCGTCCATCCTGTTGGCCCCGCAATTGGCCCACCTATTTCTCATCCACATCTACTGTCTCCATGGTAGCCCCTCCTGTTTGGTCACTGACCGTGGGACACAGTTCACTTCCCAGTTTTGGAAATCATTTTTAAAATTGATTGGCACCAAACAGGCATTGTCCACATCGTTGCATCCTGAGACTGACGGATCTACAGAGGTTTTGAACTCTGCCCTCAAACAATTCCTTAGAGCATACATAAATTACCATCAAGACAATTGGGTGGACTTGTTGCCCTTTGCTGAGGTGGCTTACAACAATGCTGTCCATCAGAGCACCGGGCAGACCCCTTTTCGTGTGGTTTCTGGTCATGACTTTGTTCCTATCCCTGAGCTGCCACAAGCCCCTCCCCGGTCCTGTTCTGCCTCCGACTGGGCTGTTAAGCTGGCTGATTCCTGGCCGGTGATTCAGCAGGCTTTGGCTGATGTCCAGGCTGCTTACAAGTTCCAAGCCGATAAACATCGTTCTTTGCAACACGATTTCAAAATTGGGGATCAGGTTTATCTTTCTACCAAATACATCAAGTCCCCACAGCCCTCAAAAAAGCTTGCTCCCAAGTTCATTGGTCCTTTCCCTATTGTTGGTCTTATCAATCCAGTTACTGTTAAGTTGGATCTGCCTCACAATTTGAAACGCTTGCACCCTGTTTTCCATTGCAGCCTGCTCAAGCCTGTCTACCACTCTTCCTGCTGGCATCCCCAACCTCCTCCTCCTGCTCCGATCATGATTGACGGGCAACAGCACTTTGAAGTCAAGGAGGTCATTGATTCTTGCAAGCTTCGGGGCACCCTTCAGTACCTGATCTGCTGGAAACACTTTCCTCATCCTGAACAGGTGCCTGCTTGCCACGTTAATGCTCCTGATTTAGTTAATTGTTTCCATTTGGCTTACCCATTAAAACCTTCCCCTTAATGCTTTCTTTCTTTTGGGGGGGGGCGGTATGTCATGTTCACTGTTTCAATGTGCACTATACATCGTAACGTTTCACATGCCATGGTGCTGATGCGTGTCTCTGTTGGGAGGGAGCTGCTGTGAAACCTTGTGCTAAGATCTGTATCTATGTTCATTTCAATGGAATGTGTTTGGGTTATGTGCTCTGCTCAAGGACTTTTCCCACAGACCATCAGAAGCAGTTAGGAGCACCTGGGATTGTGAGCCTGGAAAGATTCTATGGGGGGAGGGACCTCGTTTGCACCGAGGATTTTTTAGTTTGCATTTGGCGCGCTTTTTCCATTCTCAGCTTTCTTTGTGATCCTGCATACTATTCTTTAATAAATCAGATATCTTTATGATCCTGTTTATGAGTCTGATGGTGTTTTAGAATAGGCAGTCCTTACAAGTTCATGATCTGAACTACAGTCAGCTCCAGGTCTTGTTTTTACTGACTGTATAGATGTCCGCCACCTTTGGCTGCAAAGGATGTAGTCAATCTGGTTTCGGTGTTGTCCATCTGGGGAAGTCCATGTATAAAGCCGTCTCTTAGGTTGTTGGAAGAGAGTGTTTGTTATGCAGAGTGAGTTGTCTTGGCAAAATTCTATCAGCCTATGTCCTGCTTCGTTTTGTTCACCCAGGCCATGCTTACCTGTAATTCCAGGTGTCATTTGACTGCCCACCTTAGCATTCCAGTCTCCCGTGATGAAAAGAACATCTCTTTTAGGCGTGTTGTCCAGTAGGTGCTGCAGATCCTCATAGAACTGCTCTACTTCAGCTTCTTCAGCATCTGTAGTTGGGGCGTATATTTGGATCACTGTGATGTTAGATGGCTTGCCCTGAATTCGAATTGAGATCATTCTATCGTTTTTGGGATTGTATCCAAGCACTGCTTTAGCCACTTTACTATTAATTATGAAGGCTACTCCATTTCTTCTGTGGTCCTCTTGTCCACAGTAGTAGATCTGGTGGTCATTTGATGTGAAGTGGCCCATTCCAGTCCATTTCAGTTCACTGACGCCCAAAATGTCTATCTTTAATCTTGACATCTCACCAATAACCACATCCAATTTCCCCTGGCTCATAGATCTTACATTCCAGGTTCCAATGGTGTGTTGATCCTTAGAACATCGGATTCGCCATTCACCACCAGCACCGTCGGCTGCTAGCCATCCTTTCGGCTTTGAGCTAGCTGCGTCATCACGTCTGGGGCTAGTTGAACTCATCCTCTGTTCCTCCCCAGTAGCATTTTGACCATCTTCTGACCTGGGGGTCTCATCTTCCAATGGTATACCGACATATCTCTGGTTGTACTGATCCATTTAGTTTTCACGGCAAGAATACTGGGGTGGGTTGCCATTCCCTTCCCCAGGGATCGCATTTAGTCTGACCTCTCTGTCATGACCTTCCTGTCTTGGGTGGCCCTTCACGGTTTAGCTCATGGCATCATTGAGGTGCTCAAGCTCCAGCACCATGACAAGGTAACGATCCTTTGCTGAAGCACATAAGCCATAGTTATTTTAAATTATTTTCTATCACATAGCATATGTCCATGCATGAAAAATTATGGACATACAACTCTAAATTTTCAGTACATACTAGCCTTTTAAGATCTATTTTCATACTGCCTAACTATGCTTGATGGCTTATACAGCTCTTCTCTAACTTGATGTCCTCCAGCTGTTGTCCATCAGTTTCCATAATTCTTGGCCAGATGAGCCATTCATTGTGCTAACTGGGGGACCCTAGGACTTGAAGGTCAACACATCTGGAAGGAGCCAGGTTGGGAAAGTCTGAGTTTATAGTTTCTGCATTAAAATGAATTGGCCTAGGATTCTTGGTAAGACCTTAGGCTAAGATTGTTCCACGGTGAGGACAGAGAACAAAGGAAGAATAACTTGTTCCTAACAATGATCCAGAAGACTGAAGCCTTCTGAGAAATTTACCTTCTCCTTTTCATTAAAAAACTTCTAAAAGTGGAGGAAAGGAAATCTCATGTTTCTGACATTATGCCATTGCAGATAAATTCTGAACTACATTCATGCTACAATGGATGACAACAAATGGTTACCACAAAACTATAGACATGAACTGAAAATTGTATCAAAACTGTAGTCACAGATTTAATTCATAAGAGAATTTGAATTAAATCTGTTCATTTTTGTGTCAGCCAAATTTACAAATATTTAGATTTGGCTTTGACATCAGCTATAGAAGGCAAATGTCTAGTTCCTCATGAGTTTCAAACATTGTCCTAATTATTTTATCCATCTTCCTGTCATGAAGGACTTTCTAAGCATGAACCTTCCTGTTCTATTGTTCATTAGGATTTATTCAGCGTCTAAACTGGGGACTCTAAAACAGCCATCTCCAGTCTAAGTATCCTTTGTCATCCCAGAACTCAATGGCTATTTGGGGAATCCAAAGAGTTGTGTGTATATACATTTATTTACAACCATGTGTTTTAGCAGAATTCATATAAAACTACAACAATCCATATCAGTTCAATACATCCCCTCTAATATTAACAGCAGTCAACACTGCTTTCGTAACTTCCTTGCGGCCTTTGCAAACAATGCAACTTGTTTAGTTATATGTTCATCAACATCAGACAACAGTATCCTCCGTCATCCCCAAACTCAATGGATATTTGGGGAATCCTAAGAGTTAAAGTCCACACATCAGGAGGACATCCTGACTGGGGAAGGATCTAGAAGTTAGCAAAGTCCAAAGTGAGAGGCAATTGAACTTTCAGCTATGACAAAGTTAGTTAATGAAAGAGTGCCAGGAATACAGTCTGCTTCGTTCATGTGGAAACATACAATAGCAGCTTCCAAAATTAAAGGCTCCTAGCAGCTAATGGAATAAATAGCAGTGAGTATAATTAATCTGAAACGTCTACAAACAAAAGCAGTAATTCCTTTGGTACTATTTTTTTCTTCTTTAGGTAAAGTATCTACAGTACCTGTGAAAAGTCCATCTCAAGAGCCTTTGAATCACTGTCTAAACCCACCAGCAATGCTCTTTAAGAGCAAAATTGCTCATTGTTAAAGAGGAAGATTAATATACTTTCAATCTGACATTTTTGGTTGAAGGCGACAGAAAATATTGCAAATGCCATGAAAGCATAATGCATAATTCTTAAATTATTTTATAAGCCAAGTGGATAGCTTGAGCAGAGACACATTTGTAGTAAAAAGGAAGAATGGAAGAAAGAACTTTTCTTTCTTTTTTCCCCCCCACTTTTACTACCACTGTGTTTCAAGGTCTCCTGCTATGTACAAATGCATAGAAATATTTTTGTTCTGTTAAGAGAAATCCTTTCAAGATCAGGTAACAGGGAAGTGAAATCTCTTGAATCTTTTTTCCCATTTGAATCTTCTTTTTCCAAATAAATTCTCTCTCCCTTTCTTTAATGACATTGCAAAGGAATGTTTAGCCTAGCGAAAAGAATTCAGAATTCCATGCAGCGAGGAAATGAGGAGCCATTTTACAGTGCAAAACTGATGGGCAGATGAACAAGGAATAGCTACTCTATTTCTTTCACTTCCAAGTTTTTATTTCCCGGGAAAAAAAAAGTCTCCCTGTTATATGCAAGTGATGGGAGGCTCCAAAGTGGGGGAAGAGGTGTATGCAAGAGAAAGAGAGATGCTTTATGTTTTGTACTATTCCACCATTGTAGAATAAAGCACAGTAGCCTGGATTCACACACTGAACTAAGATAAACTTTAGTGCATAAGCCACAATGGCTGCATTCACAAGACACACAAAACCCAAACCAAACAAGCCACATTCATTCTTTACACTATGAGTGAACCCAGTCAGAGATGGATACCGTATCTGTAAAGGAATGGTGGATCTGAGAGATGATGTTTTGCTATGCTATTCCAAAAATTATAATTATTGTTTGATAGAACTAATGAGTTAGAAGTGACATTGGATATTATCTAGTCTAACCCCTGCTCAGTGCAGGAGTTAACCAATTAAGCATTTGGTGAAAAAGTTAAGATCTTCTTTTCCCTTGGCAGCATCCCAGCTTAAAAATTCCACCCCTTTTCCTTTTCCTTTAGAAGTTACCCACTATCAGTGGTTATGGGTGATTAATGGGCTGCCTCAGACTCAGTGTAATATCTCAGGGAAGGTAGGAAAAGTTCACCCGAGGACATCCTCAATGAAACTTGATTTCCTTTTGACCATAAAAGCAAATATCCAGAATTTGAATTCATCAGTAGTTTATAATGTGAAAATAAACAGATTTACCTTACCAGATTGAACAACATGTATCCTCTTTTCCCAGATCCCATATGGAAAAGTATGAAAGGAGCATTGGTAAAAACCAACATCTTTCTCACTAGTGTTGCTAAAAACCAAGGACTTGTTGTTTAAGGTAAGGTTAGTGACTTGGACTCTGGCCTTATAGTTGCTTTCTATATGCAAATCATAAGGCAGCCTGAAGACTGCAATGTTCCATTTCTTTTCATCCTCTTCTTTCTTCCATTCCACCTGAGCAATAGATGCATTCTTTGGGCAAACACATTTAAGAGCCATGGCACTGGAGAGCAGTACAGTTGAGTCCACATGTTTTCCTTCTGCCATGAAAGCAGCACTACCTAAAACAGGACATTTTTATTTTGTTAAACATGGAGTCCCCAAAATACACAATTAACGCATGCCGCACCGACTGAACAAAATGTTTCTCCCAACCCAAACCCTTTATAGTTGAAGAACAAGCTCAGCAAACCCATCTCTGAAGTTATTACTAACAGCAATATGATGAAGTTATAATATTGGCTACAATTCTCTATTCTCCAATTCACTTTGAACATACTGGGGTTCACTTCTAAGTAAACTTCGTAGGATTGCAACACCAGAAACAAATAGAAATGGTCTGACTTCTATCTGAATAAATTACTTCAAAGCTCCATAGGTTTCAAAGGAACTTAACAGGAAGTAAGCAAGTGTAAGACCCACAAGGAAGACATTTATTAGTTAAGAAACGAGTCTTACCTTGATAGGATTGTAGAAGAACAATCACCAGGATCACAAGGCAATTCATCTTCAGTGCAACTAAAAGGACCGAGAGGGCTTCATCTGTGCTTTCTGTGTTTCCTGCCCACGTGGTTGGGATGGTAGTATTTTTATCTGACTGAAGTGAGCAAGCAAGACAAAGGGCTGCATCACTTTTGGAAGCTTTTGTAGTGTGGGAGTGTCTGTACAGAGACACAGGAAACTCACTGACCCTTTCTGTTCCTAAAGCCAGGGCTCTTCTCTATCTATGTAGCTTAAGAATAATTCCATAACAATCTAAGACACCATAGTCTACTTTCTTACCTTTCAGATCAGTTCCAATACTACCTCTGCACACTAACTCTCTGCTAAGAGAGTTGGTTGGTGTTGGTTGGTTGGTTGGTTGGTTGGTTGGTTGATTGATCAGCTTCCTGAAGTGGTTCCTTTTTTCTCACAGTTGGGTTTTTCTCTCTCAGAGTTTAGATTGGAAGCTTTGGGTGCACTTTGCTGCTATCTGTAAAACGGTGCCTACTGACACTTATGTCCCTTCCCTCCTTCCTTCCTCCCTCCCTCCCTCCCTCTGATAAAAGGGACATTTTTTGTTGCAAATAAATCTCTTTGTCAGGGGACTCTTAAAGCCTCCCCTTGGCTTCCATTCCAGCCAAGTAAACTAATTCAATTTGCCCCCATCAATTGGGCTGAACCAATGAAGCCTAAATATATTGTCTTGACACACAAGGCAGTCACTGAATTTGAGAATAAATCTTTGCTGTGTATATACTGACCTTAAAAGGTGTTACCTTGTAAAAAAAAAACTCCCTTCAAGAGCAAAAGGGGCTGATTCAGAGATGATTTACAGTTACACCTCAAAGTTTGGCACAGAAAATAACTTTGCATTGTAAGATATTTAACCGAAGATTGCTAGTTCCCTGACAATTGTAATGATTGGGTATTTTAATCAATACCAGTCTTTAATAGTCTAATCATAAACTGTATTTAAGTGAAATGTATGTTCATTCTTACCTTTGTCACATTCTTGTGGCTAGGTTTAGGCTACCTAGTCTTTAAGCCATTCAGAGTCGCTATTAAGTCAGACAGCTTTGAAATTGAAATAATAATTAACATGTTTGCCGGGTTTGGGACTACCACTTTCATAGGCCCCATCCACAGTTGCTGGGTAAGCAGTTCAAAGGTTGGTACCCCTAGTAGTTCAGAGGCAGGAAAGTCTGCAAAAACTGAGTTGACCTAGACTTATGGGTGGAGTTATATATCTCCCACTTCATTTTTTAGAATCACTAACACATTCCCATTCTCCAACATAGGAAAGCTCCTAGTTATTCCAATAGATGTAAATCTTGGTTAGCATCCCCTCATCGTTTTTGCTCAGACCACCAGATCTAGCAGAGAGGGCATTCTCCAGGTCCCCTCTATTAAACAATGTCATCTTGTTGTACCCTGGAGTCATGCCTTCTCAGTAGCAGCACCTGCTCTGTGGAACAGCATCCCCCCAGAGATCTGGATGGCCCCGACCTTGATAGTCTTTCATAAAGCTCTGAAGACCTGGCTGTTCCTCCCGACATTTGGGCCAGATGGTTAGATGAGCTCTGCTATTGTCAATATGTATTTTCCCCCTGTGAGTAGGATTATTGTTTATCCTTGAGTGCCTGGGGTTACATGTTGTTGGTTTTTCTGTGTGTTTTTAATCCTTGTAAGCTGCCCAGAGTACCTTGTGTGAGATGGGTGGCTATATCAACCAACCAACCAACCAACCAACCAACCAAATTCAGTTTTAATCCAATAGACAAAAGCTGTATATTAGACAGCAAATATAGATCATCAAGTTATAAAAGACATCTTAACAGTACTATAAGGAATGACATTGGCTGAAACATAATTTCCCAGTCTGTATCACCTAGCTGTGAAATGGAGATACTGGAAAACAAGATAAACATTTCATTGTTCATGTTGTAATGTTCCAAGGATGATATGCAGAAATTCCATCATATTTAATTTAAAGTTACTCAGTAAAATGCTACATAAAAGGCTCTACCCAGGACAGCAGCACAATGTGCTTTCCCATATCAGGTATATTATCCAAGGGCTGCAAAGTAGCATGCCAACATAAATTATGCCTTGCACTATACCACCATCAGAGGTAGGTAGTGATTATGATTTGAAGAGGTGCATAAAACAGGACAGGATTAGCCAGAGGCAGCAGCAGCACAAGGATCTTGCTGTAACTTCCCCAACATTTGGAACTCCACATTTCATCTGCTTATCCTATCATTTGTATTGTCTTTCCTTCTTAAATCAGATAGCTATTCTGAGATTTTAATTTCTCTGTGAAAAGTCCTGATTGATTCTGGCAAAGAGTCCTGACTGGAAGCTGCAGAAATGCTGAAGAGAAGGAAAGCCTGCTTCTTGTCTGAGATGGACTTTGTACTTTTGCAGACTCCAAGGAGAGCAGACAATAAAAATTGCCATTTGATCAAAGGCACAGCTTTGTCTTAAATTAAGGATATTCAACCCATTCCTACAAAACATGCCTCTTGATACGTAAGTTTTGCTGCAAAAAATCTTTCTATCTGAGGACATTAATTTAGCTTGCTTTGTCAGGCAGATGGCTTTTACAATAACTACCTTGTCCTTCTTGGTGTATTGTTTTTCCACCCAAAGGACATTTTCTAGTTGGTATTGGAGAATGATGGGGGCTTCAAGGCTGTCCATATTTCCCAGGTAGCGTCAAGGAAGGCTTCGTTGGCAAGGGCATTGCTATGTGTGCTTCTGATTCTTCTTCACAGAATGGAAGATGCTTCATTTCAGGAAGTCAGACTGCAATTAATCTCTGTTAGCACAATCTAAATCAGTGTTTCTCAGCCTTGGCAACTTAAGATGTGTGGACTTCAACTCCCAGAATCCCCCAGCCTGGGAATTCTGGGAGTTGAAGTCCACACATCTTAAAGTTGCCAAGGTTAAGAAACACTAATCTAAATTGTAGTTATCCAACATGGGATTGCGAAGGGCAAGACTGGGCCAAGGTTATAATTTGAAGTTTAACAAGGTGTCTTGAATTTTAATAAATTTGTGATTAAATTGATGTGAGAGGTTTATTTTAAATTTGAATACCTAATGCTTTCATCAAACAGGTGAATACAAGATGATCCACAATATATTAGAAGGGGGGTGTGATGTGATCAAAGCCTGGCCCTTTTTTACATGCATGTGATGCATGTTAAAGAGAGGTGGAAATCCAAATGAGCCTTTATGCCCACCATCTTGGCTTTAAGGAGGGGTGTCTGGCTGCTCCTTTGCCACCAATGCATTTCTGACCTAAATGCTTGAATATTTGAGTATTTCCAGTATGGGAAAAAAATATAGTAATTTGGCGACACATGGTTGTCTGATGCCTCTGTGTGATGTTTTGCAGCTGAAATATTTGCCCTTTGTTGCAGTTGCAACTGACAAATTATCTTTAAATCTATGGTTTTTAGCAAGCAACCCACAGACTTAACTTGCTATTTCCACTATGCTAGAAATTTCCTCCACAACACACAGAATGTTCCACACACTGTGGTCACACTTGCCATTTTTTTCTTCCTAAATTTTGAAGCCTCAACTACAGTTATCATAGAAAAGGTCATGTTGCTGTTAAGTCTTTTCCTTTCATTTATATTTTAAAAATGATTTTTATCCCATTAAAATATCCAACAATAACTTGAAATTTAGGAGATGCATGTACACTGCACGTACAACTGTTATCTAGGACACAGTATCTTCCAAAGGAATCTGTTCACATAATCAACTGGGATTGGTAGACATTAATTGGTGAATTATTAAGAGATAGTAAACATGCTGTAAGCTTCCTGTCAAATGGTATTTGATTGTATTAAAATCAAGAAATAAAGAGAGCAAACTACTATTAAAAAAAAATAGCTTGAGATCATTTTTCTGGTGCTCTGGTATATGCAAAAACTTAAGCCTCAGGCATAAATTTCTATACCAAGTAAACACCACCATTTATGGTCTTGCATATAATGCTGGTATATTCTCTTAAAAAACTGATTCTTATGGCGGCTATACCTCGTTTTGAACTTTCAGATCAGCATTTAATTGTGGGAATGTGACCAAACAGAAATTATTAGATATAGCACTAAAATCACTATCAGTCAGTGAGTCAATCAAGCATCTGGTTTAGAAAATGGCCTTCATTCAGTCTTCCTTTTCAATGAAGCCCCATTTTATTAGTTTCTACTTCTTTGAAACAATGGTAAATCAAATGAAGTAACTGAAAGCTACCTAAATTATACAACAGAGAAGTTAAAAGACATACAGATTGATATGGTTTTGCAAGTGATGCTTATTTTGCTAGAAAATAATGATCAAAAACTTTTGATCTTTTTTTTGGGGGGGGGGCTGGCTGGGAAATGAATGAATGAATGAATAAAAAGAACCAACTATTATGCTAGTTTGTTGCTCTGAACATCAGTAATTAAATACCTTCAGCAAGATCCAAAGCAGATGCACACTATTGAACAGTACTGAAATGTAATTTTTGCATTTCAAATTCAACTAAGGGGATGGGGATCCACAGATTATATTTTTCTTCTTAAATGCACATGGATTTAAAATATTATTTATGTTAAAGCAAGGCACTCAGCATTGTGACTATGAGACAGAAGGTGATTGAAGGGAACTTAATGTTTCGTTGATCTCTTCACAACTTCCCAGGGAAAGGAGCAATATAAAGTGTAAGATCAGATTACTTGACTTGGCATCTTAAGCATGGCAGAGTGAATATTTCACTATCGGTCAAACAATCCTGTTCTGTTTTCTTTTTTTAAAAAGCAACCTATGTGGCAGGCTAAACATATATTAGCATATTTTACATCTCAGGTTTACGTTTTTCCCACCATGATCTTTTCCCCCTCAAACTCTTCTAGAAACATTTGACTATCACTGACGTCTCCATGGTCTTCCATGGTCCTGGCTAGAGGGCAGCAACAGATGCAGAGTCCCCTCCTTTTATCTCAGGACTGGGTCACTGTCACAAAGAGGCAACACTTTTTTTCACAACAGCATTAATAAAACAGACATCTTTATTGATACAAGCTCAAACACTTGAAATATATATATTCACATACTTACAATTTACATAATTAAAATCAGTTTTTTATTACTTTCTTACATCTACCACCTGTAACATCATAATGCTGGAACAGTGTTTCCATGGAAACATTTACTATACTGTACATTCTTTGGTCTGACATACTCTACTATTAAGTAAAAGATGTGCATTTTTTCCTTTTCTTCATATATAATCCAGTGCAAGGGATTTAATATTTAATATGCCATTTTAGTTCTGATGCCTTTTGGAGAAGCCAGTCTCACTGATGTGTCCTGTGTTATCATGGTGTCTGTCAACTGCTGAGAAGCTGCACAAGGGTTTCCAGGCACTTTAAGTAATAGGCGTCCTCTTGACTTTCTTGTGGCTCTTGAAGACCTAAAAGGGAAGGGAATTGCAAGACAAGAAACAACAGCCAAACCTTATATTTTCATGTTGTTGTGAATAGTCACAATCCTGATATTCCATTACTTAATCCTTAGTCATATTAAATTAAAATACATTTTTCATCAGAATCTGGCATCTGTGTCTGAACCCTGGCTTATCTCATTCAGGAATGTCTATACTGACTACCAGTGCCTCTCTAGAGTCTCTAACATGGGTCTCCCCAGCCCTATCTGGTTATGCTAAAGTTTAAACCTAGGTGCCACACTGTTCTACAGACCTTTCTCGATTATTCAATACTCTTAGGCAATATTACAATATACAAATGGGTGAGGAATGTATTGGTCCTTTGACCGAACACTGTCTCATTTGATACTCCCTCCTACCAGTTAGAGCATGTTGTCTCTAAACATGTGCATCATATTACACATAAAAGGCCACATCCTTCAAATTAATCTGTTCTAGAACAGAAGTACTTTTGGATGTCCCAGCAAGTGGTTACATAGCTTGCTTTTTCTCCTGCAGATATGTAGGATTTTTTTTTATCAATCAATAAAAAATGGAAAATGTCAAGGTGGCGGCTATTCTACTTAGCAACAAGATAAGGAATAGAAAGATTATAATGTAACTCAGTTTTTCATATCCTTAATAAACCAAGCCTTCATCAGCATAGCTGTACACAGCCATGATGGAATGTGATTACCAAAGTTGGCCCTACAGGAACTGTCCATCTGAACAACTTATTGGTTATTCAAACTTTGCGAACATCTTAACTCATTATGTGTTAACCATACATTTAGTATGTGAAATAGGGCACAAAACTAACATTTAAAAAGTGTTTATTTCTATAGAAAGGATTTAAGCACATGCTTAATTCTTACACATTTTTTTAAATTTTGGCGATTGTCCTTCTACTAAATTAAGCTTCACTTCGTGTGGAAATTCTATTTTCATCCTTGCACAGGCGTTAAATTGAGTCTGTGTGCACAAGCTTCTGTACAACTCATTATGATTTAATGAGAGTGCTGCTTGTGCTAATTATACCAGTTATTCTTTTGCTTTACCATATAGCTCTTTCACCCTGTAACTAGCTTGGATGTAAATGAAGATAATCCACATTTGGTTCTCTAGAGAAGGCCATACAAGCTGGCTTTTGAAATAATTATCTTGATATCCTTTTTTTTTTCTTTTACTGAAATGTTTTATGGTTGAATCAAGAAATAGATGTGAAAATAAATCAAGAGCATCTCAGAAGATGAAATACTTCTAAAAGCATATATAACTACCAAATCATAATGTTCAAGAATATCCATGGGAAACATTATAGATTTCTCTCAACATAAAATACAATGTACTCATGATATACCTATTTTTGTTTTTTAAAAATTATAGACTATATTTCTCTAAAAGTTTAATCAATATATTGTAAAGAAAAATCTCATTAAACTATAAACTTATCTGTAATATTCAGCTTATCAAATACAATTTAATGTTTTTCCTTGAAAAACTTGGGGGAGGGCTTAATTGACTTTTTACCTGGTGAATTATCCAAAATTACTTTCCAGCTGTGCTGATATTAGGCTGGCAATTTCCTTTATTTTTACTGTCTGACAGGCAGGAGCCTCACCCGCTGGCAAGAGCCAGGAAGTAACCATTTTTTGTTGTACCTGAATAATAAGTGCAGCTGGATAATCATGATGCTCATCACTAACAAATGCATTCTACCTACAATTATCATTTTATAACTAACTTTGAATTGCAAAATTTATAGCTAAAATATTGGACCTAATGTTTGGACTATCTTGCTTATTGCCCATCCTGGTGCTTTTCCTAACATCTTTCCTGATATTAGAACTTACATGTTCGACACTCTTTAGTGCCATTTCAGTTTGTCCCAAAAAAAGTCATTTCCAATCCATCCATCCATCCATCCATCCATCCATCCAAATAGATTTTAAGAAGTAGTATCCAGAACTCATAAAAATTTAGAAAGTTTGTTGACTTATGCTGCTATTTGTTTTGAGAATATTCCCCTGCCCGCCCCACAACGCATGCAAGCCCCAGTGTTACGTTCTTGGGCAAAGTTGCATATTGAACACATATTCACAAATCAGACGCTATTCATCTGAGAAAGAAACAAAACTCATTAATAACATACTTTTCTTTCCCAACATAAAAGCTTCATCTACCCTTCTTTTTACTGACGGATTCTTCAAAGTCACTTTTGCCTGTAGCACAAAAAAAGAATAATTCAAAGATTGTTAATTCCCCTGTGCTGATGCTCTTCATATCATTCCTTCATCTTACTCCTTTCTTGACAGCAGGCCATGAGGCTATGACATTCAGAAACTTAAGAATGCAAAACATGAAGATACTATTGTGAATTGTTTGATGGAGGGGGGACAGTGCAGAGTACAGCAGGAGAAAGAAAACAAGCTCAGTGAAATAATGCAATAAAAAGGAGAGGCAATTTTTTTTTTCCAAACACAGCTGTTTGCAATGCGCAGCATAACAGAATACTCCCTATTGAATATGAACCTGCATGACTAACACAATTAATATAGTAGCCCTAGAACAAGAGGAGGCTCTTTTTTACATGGTAACTAAACAGTGTCTTAAGGAGTTTCTGTGCTGTGATATACCCATGTTAATTTCCTGAATTAATGCATAATGCAGAAACTTAGTGCAAAGGAAAATATTTAATTCTTTGTTTATTAGAAGGAAAGGGAAAAAAAATATCTGGTTTAAGCAGACACATCCTAATGATAGATTTCATTCATAACAATGGTAAGATAAGAGCTTCATTAACTATATTCAAAACAGGAATGCAGGAATGAGAAAAGATGTATGTAAAAGGAGTTGTCTATCACACTCTAGTGTAAGCCAAACAAAGCCAGGCCTGGATTCTGACATTCAGTAACAGTTGCAGAGTGTGAGAGAAATACAGTAGTAGAGCAGGAGAATGGGCTAGAAGTCTTCAAGCTTCTCCATCCATTAAAGCCTTGATGGAGCTTTAATTATCTTGAACCCACAGCTATAATCTTATTAATTGTCATGCAGTAAGCACTTTGTAAGAGACTACTGACCTATGCCTTTTCCAAATAGGATTAGCTATTTTTGCTGCATGTTTTCATCTGCTCTAGCAGTGGATTAGTCAGGGGATGGGGAAGGGATAATGTCCTGTACACGACAACATCATCATACGCGTGCTGCAACTTATGCACTTGCATCAGATGTTGGGATGTGAGTGCATAATGGGGGCATTTCTGTCCTGATATCATCACGTGTGTGTCATCATTTTAACACTGCAGTTTGCCGCAGATGCTGCTGGAGCCTTCCAACTCTTACACTCTATGTTTCTATGATTTGTTTATTGATTTCATTGACCATGTTCAATGGAAATAAACAATTTGACTGTTATGGAAATGTAGGCTAGGTGAAAATGTGCTTGTATGTGTGTAGAGACACATGTATCTCTGTGTGTATATATTATGTATACACACACAGACAAACTCAGAGATTAGTACCTGACTAAAAATTACAGTGCTTCTGTGTGAACACATCAGAAGAAAAACCTTCAAATCTTTAAAATACTAACCTTCTGATAGTTGTGAAGCAAAGCCCAAATTGCAGATGCTCCTATTCTTCGAGCTACAGAGCTATCACTTTCCAGACAGGCAGATAGCAATGCAACAGCTTTATCTAGGAGGAAGACAAAAGACCACACATGTATCTAACAAAAGGCTATTATATCACAATTTCAGCTTTTCCAATGGATTCTTGTGAGTAATTTGTCTCTTCCTGTGATAAATATTACAACAATACATATATAAGTCACAACAATTTCATTTCAAGTAACATCTATAGCTTCTTCTATTGTATTTGCATTAAAAAAGGACAGTGCACAGTGACCCAGATTTGAAGGGGAAAAGGGATATGGAGCACACATGGGTGTGTGTGCAGCATCAGTTGGCAGCTCTTTAACTCAGGTGTGTCAGCTTCTTTAAGATGCCCAGAGGTACTTCATGATCCACCTTTCCCCCCTCAAATCTAG
Organism: Candoia aspera; assembly: GCF_035149785.1. Classification (NCBI taxonomy): domain Eukaryota; kingdom Metazoa; phylum Chordata; class Lepidosauria; order Squamata; family Candoiidae; genus Candoia; species Candoia aspera. The sequence continues at coordinate 152,209,841 of NC_086155.1, read as the reverse complement.
GCTGCCGCAGATCCCTAGTAAAAGTTGTAAAAATAAATCTAGATGTAAAAAATGATGCCAAGATTTCACAACTTAGGTTACTGGTAATATACCTTCTTTGCGCTAACTATACTTTAAATATTCTATATTGCACACATAGCATTCTGTATTTACTATAATATTGAGGGCAATGATTAGAACATTGATAACCATTACCCATTCTACTAAAAAAAAACTCAATAATTCTGCTTTCACGCAAGCTTTCCAATTGTGCCTCCAAAAGTTACCTTCTTGATTTCCTGTTATCATTTTGGTCAGAATATCAGTTAGATTATCCTTCAGTTCAGCTGTTGTTGTTTATTCGTTTAGTCGCTTCTGACTCTTCGTGACTTCATGGACCAGCCCACGCCAGAGCTTCCTGTCGGTCATCAACACCCCCAGCTCCCCCAGGGACGAGTCTGTCACCTCTAGAATATCATCCATCCACCTTGCCCCTGGTCGGCCCCTCTTCCTTTTGCCCTCCACTCTCCCTAGCATCAGCATCTTCTCCAGGGTGTCCTGTCTTCTCATTATGTGGCCAAAGTATTTCAGTTTTGCCTTTAATATCATTCCCTCAAGTGAGCAGTCTGGCTTTATTTCCTGGAGGATGGACTGGTTTGATCTTCTGGCAGTCCAAGGCACTCTCAGAATATTCCTCCAACACCACAGTTCAAAAGCATCGATCTTCCTTCTCTCAGCTTTCCTTATGGTCCAGCTCTCGCAGCCATATGTTACTACGGGGAACACCATTGCTTTAACTATGCGGAGCTTTGTTGTCAGTGTGATGTCTCTGCTCTTAACTATTTGATCGAGATTTGTCATTGCTCTTTCCCAAGGATTAAGCGTCTTCTGATTTCCTGACTGCAGTCAGCATCTGCAGTAATCTTTGCACCTAGGAATACAAAGTCTTTCACTGCTTCTACATTTTCTCCCTCTATTTGCCAGTTATCAATCAAGCTGGTTGCCATAATCTTGGTTTTTTTGAGGTTTAGCTGCAAGCCAGCTTTTGCACTTTCTTCTTTCACCTTCATCATAAGGCTCCTCAGTTCCTCTTCGCTTTCAGCCATCAAAGTGGTATGATCTGCATATCTGAGGTTGTTAATGTTTCTTCCAGCCATTTTAACTCCAGCCTTGGGTTCTTCAAGCCCAGCATGTCGCATGATGTGTTCTGCATACAAGTTGAATAGGTAGGGTGAGAGTATACAGCCCTGCCATACTCCTTTCCCAATCTTAAACCAGTCCGTTGTTCCGTGGTCTGTTCTTACTGTTGCTACTTGGTCGTTATACAGATTCTTCAGGAGGCAGACAAGATGACTTGGTATCCCCATACCACTAAGAACTTGCCACAATTTGTTATGGTCCACACAGTCAAAGGCTTTAGAATAGGCAATAAAACAGAAATAGATGCTTTTCTGAAACTCCCTGGCTTTTTCCATTATCCAGCAGATATTGGCAATTTGGTCCCTAGTTCCTCTGCCTTTTCTAAACCCAGCTTGTACATCTGGCAATTCTCGCTCCATGGATTGCTGAAGTCTACCTTGCAGGATCTTGAGCATTATCTTATTGGCATGTGAAATGAGTGCCACTGTTCGATAGTTTGAACATTCTTTAGTGTTTCCCTTTTTTGGTATGGGGATATAAGTTGATTTTTTCCAATCTGATGGCCATTCCTGTGTTTTCCAAATTTGCTGGCATATAGCATGCATTACCTTGACAGCATCATCTTGCAAGATTTTGAACAGTTCAGCTGGGATGCCGTCGTCTCCTGATGCCTTGTTATTAGCAATGCTTCTTAAGGCCCATTCAACCTCACTCTTCAGGATGTCTGGCTCTAGCTCACTGACCACACCGTCAAAGCTATCCCCGATATTATCCTTCCTATACAGTTCTTCCGTATATTCTTGCCACCTTTTCTTGATCTCTTCTTCTTCTGCTAGGTCCTTGCCATCTTTGTTTTTGATCATACCCATTTTGGCCTGGAATTTACCTCTGATGTTTCTAATTTTCTGGAAGAGGTCTCTTGTCCTTCCTATTCTATTGTCTTCTTCCACGTCCGCGCATTGCTTGTTTAAAAATAATTCCTTATCTCTTCTGGCTAATCTCTGAAATTTTGCATTTAGTTGGGCATATCTCCCCCTAACACTGTTGCCTTTTGCTTTCCTTCTTTCTTGGGCTACTGCTAGTGTCTCAGCAGACAGCCATTTTGCCTTCTTGGTTCCCTTAAATCTATTCTTCACCTCCACTGCATATTCCTTTGGAATATTAGTGAGCTCATACCTAGCTGATGTGTGGGTCTTCCCTAATCTCTTTAGTCTGATCCTAAATTGTGCAAGAAGTTCGTGATCTGAACTACAGTCAGCTCCAGGTCTCGTTTTTACCGTCTGTACAGATGTCCGCCACCTTTGGCTGCAAAGGATGTAGTCAATCTGGTTTCGGTGTTGTCCATCTGGTGAAGTTCACGTATAAAGCCATCTCTTAGGTTGCTGGAAGAGTGTTTGTTATGCACATTGAGTTGTCTTGGCAAAATTCTATCAGCCTATGTCCTGCTTCGTTTTGTTCACCCAGGCCATGCTTACCTGTAATTCCAGGTGTCTTTTGACTGCCCACCTTAGCATTCCAGTCTCCCGTGATGAAAAGAACATCTCTTTTAGGCGTGTTGTCCAGTAGGTGCTGCAGATCCTCATAGAACTGCTCTACCTCAGCTTCTTCAGCATCTGTGGTTGGGGCGTATATTTGGATCACTGTGATGTTAGATGGCTTGCCCTGAATTTGAATTGAGATCATTCTATCGTTTTTAGGATTGTATCCAAGCACTGCTTTAGCCACTTTACTATTAATTATGAAGGCTACTCCATTTCTTCTGTGGTCCTCTTGTCCACAGTAGTAGATCTGGTGGTCATTTGATGTGAAGTGGCCCATTCCAGTCCATTTCAGTTCACTGACACCCAAAATGTCTATCTTTAATCTTGACATCTCACCAATAACCACATCCAATTTGCCCTGGCTCATAGATCTTACATTCCAGGTTCCAATGGTGTGTTGATCCTTAGAACATCGGATTCGCCGTTCACCACCAGCACCGTCGGCTGCTAGCCGTCCTTTCGGCTTTGAGCTAGCTGCGTCATCACATCTCGGGCTAGTTGAACTCATCCTCTGTTCCTCCCCAGTAGCATTTTGACCGTCTTCCGACCTGGGGGTCTCATCTTCCGATGGTATACCGACATATCTCTGGTTGTACTGATCCATTTAGTTTTCACGGCAAGAATACTGGGGTGGGTTGCCATTACCTTCCCCAGGGATCGCATTTAGTCTGACCTCTCTGTCATGACCTTCCTGTCTTGGGTGGCCCTTCATGGTTTAGCTCATGGCATCATTGAGGTGCTCAAGCTCCAGCACCACGACAAGGTAACGATCCTTTGCTGAAGTCAGTTCAGCTACATTTAAAAAATAGATTTTGGAGCTGGATAATAAATGCTTATGGAATGTGTCCAGGAAATTGGGGGTAGAGACTTTAGGAATTCTCATGGGAAGTACAGTAGTTTCATTCTCCACCCTTGCCCCCAGTGGAGATGAACTTGGCAACCCCTGGTGTTCACAGCAAGCCAAGATTGTTCCACAATTATGATACATGTAACAGTGATATTGTTACATAAACTCCTGCACTAAATACTTGCTGACACGTAACTTTTCCAGGTCAGATATTCACATCTAATTTATGGACGCTAGGGAAGTTGTAACCCACTACCAGTGCCCTCCACTCCTTTCATAGCATGTATCCTCTCACAAATAACATATGTAGGAAAGAGTGGAAGTTCTAGGTCAGTCTATATTTGACTGATTGCTAAATCAATCTGGAAATTATAGCAGTTTGTTTCACTTGAGCTAAAGGACTTCAGAAACATAACAATCAATCAATCAATCAATCAATCAAGACAGCCAGAGAGACAGCCAGCCAGCTTGGGTTTCTATATGCCCTGAAGAAGCAGGATTGTAGTTTAGGGCTAACTGAACATCAGCAGCAACCTCACCTGTCACATTTCTCCATTTTTTATTAAACTCTGGGTTGAACACTTGTTGAGCATTGGGTTTCTCCTTGAAGACTACTTGGACATTTCAGTAGTGCTCATCAGGAGATTGTAGGGAATAACTAAATGAAATATATTTCACTCATTCTATATATAAGTAGCTACAAAGCTGTTAATCCATCCCTAGATGTAGCAAAGTAGAGGATACAATCTACTGTGGCCTAGTGGTCAAGGGCATGGTCCTCTTTTGCAATCCTTAGAACACCTCCACATTATGGATGATAGTTATCAAGTACTTCAGTAAGTTGGTCAAAAGACTTGTGTTTTGATAGGTTTTTCTAGAATTTGCTGACTTTCCGTAATATATAGCTTTTTAGCTATAATTTTCTAACTTTTTTATGGTCTGGGTTTTTTTTAATGTTAGGCACCATCTAAACTATTGTAACTTATAAATTAATTAAATAAATCATTGGGTAATATACAAAAACATACAATTTGTTAGCCTCATTGTGGAAAAACTAGGGGTATGCACAAAATTAAAAATCATTGCGAAACATTCCAAATCTTCCACTGAACTGTTTTAATTTGGCTGTGGTTCAGTGGACTGTTATGGCCATTCCATGAAAACAAAAGCCAATAAAGTTTTGAATGTTTCAGTGATGGGAAACAGTGGGGACTCAGAACAGGCTCCAGTTCCAGATGAGCTCTATGGCAGCAGAGATACAGAGAACACTAACTCTGTGCACCTATTTGTCTGGATTTCTGCAGCCTGGATATGGTAACCTTAACCTCGAACTCAAATCCACTGTCTTTCTGGCATAGTTTGTCCCCCCACCCCTTCAACATATGCTGAGTGATGAAGAAGACTGCTTGCTGAAAATCTTGTGTAGTAGTCTACCAGAACAGTCAGGCAAAGAAGAGCCAGGATCCTCTGATTCTAACATTGGATCTTATCTGGTCAGGGAAGGGACAACTGCTCACAATAATATGTGGGCCCTTTACTGTAGCATACTATAGTAGTTTTGAGCATGAAATGATATACTAGGATTCTTTCATAAGCTCTAGCTCCACTTTCTCAACCCAATACTCTGGCTAGTTGCATTTTCATACTGTATGTCTCAAGGGCCTTTAATTTGGAAGGATGGCTTAAACCAAGCAGTCTGTATTTACCATTTGCTAGTATCTTGGGTTTGCTGGCTGGACTAAAGCAGATGTTGTGCAGAATCAGAAGGATCGTGTATGGATTGTTCCTGTGTTTATATTTGGCCATCTCTATAAGTTGATCCAAGCCACCGTTCAATTTCACAATCATTTGCTGTCCATCTTCTCCAAATGATAAATTCAGTAAGAGTTTTATCCAAGCAATTGCCAGCATGCTGAGGCTTTTATTTCCCCCTTTTGGCAATGACAGTGACAAAAAATTCTGCAGAAAATTATTCTAAAGTAGGACAGGAGAAAATATGTCGTTACTAAGGAATACCTTTTCACAATCCATTTACAAAACACATTACTTCCCAAAGCATGATTCCTCTGTGGAAGTATTGAATAAGATGTTAAATAGACATTTTATTGTTACATTTGAATAAATTAGCTCCCTCTGTTCTGAGTTATCATTCCAACTGTACCATATTTTGTTCCCAATGTTGAGATGAGGAACTTCCAGTGCTCTAGGTGTTGCTAAACTGAAACTTCCAACAATCTGGCTAATTGGTGGTAATGGATATTGGGAGTTGTTGTTCAGCAACATCTGAGGAGCTCTAAGTCCCCCATTTCTGTCTCACCTTTGTCAGAACTTCAGCTGATAATCCTGGCCTATGCAAACCACCTCATTTGCTAAAACTTTCTACAACTAAGAACATTACAACAATACTTGAATATGGACCACTTTTTCACAAAATTTCAATGGTGCTGTTTGTAAAACTAAAATAAATCCCCTGTCTTCCAACATCGTTTCTTCAATCCAATGTAGGTTCAGTAATCTGGAAATAGAATTATAATCAGATGGGTTATTTATAAAGCTGTACACAAAACACATTCCATCACTGTTGACTTAATAACTGATACTTATACAGAAACAAAAAAAGCCAGGAGTCGAAGTATCATAAACAGAATGTAAACACAATTTGAGGGGATTTTTTCCGCAAGCCAATGGAAAGTTTCTCATTGTGCAGAATAACAATTTGTCAGAGAAACATTTTGGTTTGAGAAACACCAAATAAGGAGAGATACAGAATACAAACTCTGATGCGTTATAAGATCTTTGAAGAGCTTGCACAAAGTCTTGTGGAAAAGGAAGAACTCTTCTAAAGATGATTTTTTGGCTAGGAGAGGCTGACCACAGGCAAAAGAACACTTGGGGGGTACAAGCTGTAATATTTACAAATGTGCTGAAAATGGAGCTTGTTATAGTTTCTGCAACTGTGTGTCAGGCCGTTGCCTATTTCTCTGTGTCACTTCAGAAGAAACTCAAAGATACATAAAATGTAGAAGCTGTAAATTGCCTGATGCTTCCTACAGATATTTATGGCCAGCTATCTTCAGGAATATATGTGCACTGAGCCTGTCAGACATGTGAAATTAAACAGACATCCATTAATTAATTTAGAAGCCTCCAAAAGGAAGCTTCCTTCAGATATAAACATGTATCTTAAGATGCTGCCAGGAAAAGCTATGCAGATAGGCAGCTGCTCCACTGAAATACCAGCAGTTCTCTGGGCTTTCAATATTTCCCAGCTATACTTGGAGCTGCTAGAAGCTGAACTGAGGGATCTCTTGCACACAACCAAACAACTAATTTTCTGCTAGAAGATCAAAATAGAACCCATATATTTTGCCCATCCATCAGCTATTCCAAATACTAGATGGATACTAATGAAACACAATCGAGTTTACATATGTTCACATTTCATAAGGATTAGGCTAGTGGGATAATTTTATTACTTAAGGTTACAGGCTAGATGTAAAGCAGGGAGGGAGGGAGGGAGGGTTGTGAAAAGTTCACTTTCTAACTACAGGACTGGAAGCTGTACTGCAATGTTTTTAGGGAGGTCAGGAGGAAGGGAGGGACAGATTCAGCAAACTATCCAGAATAAAAGAGCTGGCTGAGAACAGTTCAGTCATTTCTGAATTATTGGAAATATTAACAGTTCACATGATTATGGAAGTCTAAATCTATTTCACTCCTTCTAGCAACAATTGTGGCGTTGTTTAAACTGCCCATCTTATGTGAACATCTTATGTTGCTCCCTTTAATATTAGACAAAGGGCCTTCCCAGCTTGTTGCATCTTTTCAGTTTAAGGCACTAATGTGATTTTTTAAAAAAACCTGTGAGCTACTGACTGACTCCTTTACTACTGCTGTTACATTGTTCATGTATTTGTTAACTTGATTTTTAAATATGTAGTCAATCTCTCTCTCTCTCTCTCTCACACACACACACACACACACAAACACACACACTAAAGCTATGCTTTTAATAACCTGTTTTCTGCCTTAGAAAAGTTTCCTAAACTTGGAAAATATAAATGTAACAACTCAATCAATCCACACATTCAACAATTACTGCAATTGTTCTCATTCCTTTTTATCAGAAGTAGCTTTAACTTTTGAAACCTGCACCCTGTCGAGACAACATTATCTATGTATACAGAAAAAGGTGGTGAGAAAGAAACAAAGAGCAAGGATCTGCCATCTCCACTTGGGGTGCCCAATCTGAGGAGAAAAGCTCCTCTTCCTTCAGAGGACCAGCAAAAGACCCACAGCTCTGGGCTGCTTCTTGATAGCCTATTTCTATCACAGTTGGCAGTTATAGGAATGATAAAACCTTGAGAATTTTTGTGTTGGTTGCTTCACTCTGCCCTCCCCATGCTCTTTCCTTTTTGGTGTCAGACCTTTAAGAACATAACCCTGAGGAAGAGAGCTATCTATGTTACAATATTATTCATAATGATACAGAAACCTTGGGCCTGACTATTAAAAGGGACAGAGCTTGTGCCTTGCACTGGGAGCTTTAAGAATAAAGTTGCAGGGTGGGGATGGGGAGTGCTTTAATGATGAAGGTCTTTGGGAAAGTTTCTGACACCATCCTTCAGGCATATGTAGGAAATTACATTGCCATTCAAGGAAGAATCACTGCATGAAAACAACCCTTCATTTCTGGGAAGAGCCTTACCCCACAATTTCATTTCAGGATAACCACCCTGTCACGAAAAAAACAAGAAGCAAAGAGCAGAGGAGATACTTTCCCACAAAAGGCAGTTCTGACATATGACAAATTATATTGACAATGCATATAATTTATCCCTAGAGCGTAAGTCATGTACAAACTATGCCAAGATGCTTACATTAAACATGCAAGAATGAAAGCTTTGCTGAGCTAGGAAGTAGAAATATTACCTAAAAACATAGCAGACAAGACAGTTTTTCTGATACTCCTTTATCGGCCAGTAACCTGCCTGATGAAAACATGTAATTGGATGTGGTGATGTCTGCAAGTTTCTCCCTACATAATGGATGTCAGTGATGAAAAACTACACATAATTATACACACTTATATTTATATTTTTAATTAGGAGCCACAACTGAGCAGTCATTGCAGTAATAAGCCCTACAATTCAAAGGTAAGAAAGGATTCAAAGGTAAGAAAGACAAGATATTCATTAAGAATCCATAGATGCAATATGCAATATCTACGTATACTTATGTGTGCATGTACACATATACATATATAATCTTTTCATTAAAATTGTGTTTCCCGTGTTTTGCGTTTGCTTGCATTGTAATTTTTTTACCATAAGCTACAGTCTTCCATTTACATTTTTCTGCTTGACACAGGCTATCTTAACATCTTCCCCGAGCATTGAACAAAACCAAAACCACTTCCTGAATTTTATTAGTATATTCAGAATGTTCAATGCCTACCTTCTGAAGAACACCCTTACAGTCTTGAGATATAACCAGGTTTGCCAGAAGATTAAAGGTCATCTGCTGAATGATGCCATTCTCAGATAGAGTTTGAGTTGCTAACTTCATAATATTATGCATAAGTGAGTTCCCAGCTGCAGTTCTTTGGGTTGTCTGGAAGGGGCACAAGCCACTACTTGCCACACAAAGGGAAGCACAGCCTTTAAAGATCAAAATGTTGTTACGTGTAAATATGAGGGGAAAAAAGACCTTTCATGAAGTTGCCTGTTTGCAGGCAAACAATCTCATTCCATGTTAAAACTACAGTTTTCAAAAACCTTCAATAAACCTGATATAAAAGAATATCTTTGGCTTAGGGTTAAACTATGAAGTTCTTGCTGCTCTCTGAGCTTGGCTGTTTGCTTGCAGATGTTTTAACGCCCAACTAGGTAACATCATCAGGGTGAACTCACACTGATTTTGTTACCTAGTTGTACTGAAATGTCTGCAAGCAAACAACCAAGCTCAGAGAGCATCAAGAACTCAGAAAAACTAATATAAACCATTAAATATCAAAGAACACATTTTGTTTTATGAACTGTTAAGGAGTATAATGTTGAGTAGAAAAAGGAATCCTGTTTCAAGCTTTTTCTCATATGAAATCCATCTTTCAGGTCCATACTTAGGGGAAATAAATACATTGCTTACACAAAATTCTATCCCTTTCACATGTATTCGTTTCTCTCAACCCACCCTATTTTTTGTTTTAAAAATAGTCAATTGAGAAAAGGCTACAATTATAAAGGTTGGTTCCCTTGTTTCAGATTCCATCATCTGTCTTTTCCAAGCAGGGCATCCCTTTTGTTTTCTCACCCACTCTCATCTCCAGCTCTTTCTTCTGGCCCTATGCTGAAAACAGCCATGATGGTATTTTTCATCTAAATGTATTATTTGAGGGAGTGATTCATGATGATTAGAAGAAGTGAAGAAAGAAAAGCTTTCTTGTTTAAGACATAACATGACAGAATTCACTGGCATAACATGTAATGTTGGGAATCAGATATTCTATGAAGATACAGTACATCTACCAAGGACTTGATCATTCATCTTCATAAAACAATGACATAAAACATAATATGAATAATTTTCCATCATCTAATGTTGGAAATTCAGGCATGAGGAGCATATTATGATGCATTTTTAAAGTAATTGTGGTACTTTGAAGAATATGGCATGTATTAAGCCATGCAGTAACACATGAAAATAATCTCTAACATCATTTTTGAGAATGGCAAGCACTCAATTTATATTTGCCATTCCATGCACAATGGATCTGGCATTAGTTCCTTATCAGTACTTCATACTTTAAAACAGTTCTGGATGTTACCAGCAAAGTTAAGTGGTGGATATTTGAAGACACACAGATGCATAGGAGTTGATTTTTTTTTCTATCAGATTAAAAATCCAAGCTAGAGAAGAATTTGGGGGTTGTAATGCTTGCCTGATCTTTCAACTAAGCATCAGAAGTAATTCAAGTTCAAATTTTGAGTCAGAGATAGTAAAATTTGAAGACTTCTCTACTATTAATGACTTCTCACTGATGTATTTTTACACAGGGACAAACATTTGCTGGGAGCTACGAGGAACTTAATTTAAGCTATGAGGCATAAACAAATTTGGTTTGCGGGCACAGACCTTAGCCATGGCTATGACTCAAAAAGGTACTGGACGCATTTCCAAGGGTTTGGTATGCATAATGAAACTGATGTTTTTCTTTTAAATATACCACACCATATTATAAGTTGCTTTTGAATGCAGTCTTAGTTTAAAGAGAGTAGTCTCTGTTGTCACAAATAGTACAATGCTGCTGTCTGAAAATGAAAATCAAAACATGCCAGGGCTTGGACATGCGGAATTATTTAGATCATCATACAGATATAAAATTTAAAATGAAACCTAACTTAAACTGAATTCAACTTTTATGAAGTTGAGAACATTAATGCTATGACTGTAATGATGCACACATTAACTTTTTCAGGTTCTCTTTGCAGAGAAATTAAAGCATTCATGAAGACTTCTAAGGCTATTTTTAAATACAAACTCATTTGCTTTCCATGACATCTCATCATGCTTTGAATCAAATGTTGTACTCTTCCCTATTAAGTTTTTGACGTCAATATACTCCCACAAAAGAAGTTGCAAAAGTTTCAGTAGAGAACACCACTAACATGTAGGTTCTATTATAGATTAATGTGGAAGATTCAACTACAAGAAGATTATTCACCTTCTGCAGATACAACGGGTTCATGAACTATCCACCCACATTAGTCACTGATTTATCTAGTAAAAAACAAGCCCTGAAGCTTTTGTAACTCAGGTTGCCCACTCTGATAGACTATGAAGAACTACATTTTCTTACAAACGAAATGTTAGTCCAGTCAGATGCTGTCACCAAGTGCCTGCATCACCCAACAAGTGCACCCATGTAAGTATTAAGAAATCTTAATATTTGTTAATGTTTGGTTGATCGGTAGATAATTCTACATGGGTACTTTATGCCAACATTGATAGAAAAGGAATATATTTGCTATGAGGAAAAGAATAAAAGCATGCTATAAAGAGCAAATACATAACTCTCTCTCTCTCTCTCTCTCACACACACGCCCATATAGTATCAACCGTTTACAGAAGTAGGAAGGCATGTGTGTTTCCATGTCTGTTTGAATACAGGTAGTCCTACTTTAGCGACCAGAATTGGGACTGGCAACTTGGTCATTAAGCAAAGTGAAACTGTAACTGTGCTTACCATCTTACTTCAGCTTTCCTTTGCTTTACAGACCTGTGAAGGCTGTAAATGCAAGGATTGGTCACAAAATTACTTTTTTTATCACTGTCGTAACTGTATGAGTCAGTCGTTAAATGAGGACTACCTGTAATAAATGGGGGTGGGGACTTTCATTTGCATAACATGAGGACCTAGAAGAGTGAGTTCTGAACAAACGCTAACTCTAGTTAGGTTCTTTCTTTTTACCTTTTAGCTTTAATGGCTACTTGCAACATGCAGCAACGATTGAAGCATCACTCACCTGAAGGATAGTTTGCAGTATAGACACAAAGCAAATGCAATGCGGCTTGCATCATGGAATCGTCCATTAGAAGCCATGGCCACAAAGCGTGCAAAATGGAAATAAGATGAGTTCCAAGGGCTGCTGTCTGTCAAATAATGAGAAGATGTTGCAATACTGAAACAACTTTCATAAGTGCAATTGTGAGGCCAATGCGAAATCTGAGGGCTCATTAACCACAGAAGAATCTTTCCCAGTCTGGGCACTCTGCAAAGATAAGGACTTCAGCTCCCCAAACAGACGATTTGGGGAGGTGGAGTCTGTGCCTCCAGAGGGGGCCCAAGTTGGGAAAGGTAGAATTAGAGGTATAAATGTTACTTGGGAAGAAAATAATTACTTCCTCTTGCAACATAAAGACAGCAATTTTTCAGCCTAGTGTCTCACAGACACACATATTAACCCCAAACAGAATACAAGTTCAGGTGTGTTAAAATAAAGCAAGGGACCAAGCTGCCACTCACATCATCAACCCCCTGCACATCCCTGAATAGTTATCATGACACAGAATGTACACAAAACCATCACAATCTGGAAGGGAAATAAAAGAAAGGTGTCCTTTTTTTCATCACATTTCTAAACAATCCATTTCCATCACCACTGCTATCCATAGGCATCTATAGATATATAGAACCAGTCTGGTCTAGTGGTTAAGGTGCTGGGCTAGAAACCAGGAGACTGTGAGTTCTAGTCCTGCCTGAAGCATGAAAGCAAGCTGGGTGACCTTGGGCCAGTCACTCTCTCTCAGCCCAACTCACCTCACAGGGTTGTTGTTGTGGGGAAAATAGGAGGAGGAAGGAGTGTTAGGTATGTTGCAGTTAATAGAGGTGGGGTAGAAAAAGTATGATAAAGGTAGGATAGAAAATAAATAAATAGATAGATAGATAGATAGATAGATAGATAGATAGATAGTTGAATTAGCAGAAAGTGGAAAGTGAAGGCTATCAGCAGATTGTTTCCAAAGTTGCCAGCAGTTACATCCCCAAAAAGACAGGCGCATTTTAGCTGGATAGTTGGACATCTCCCTTGTCTCTTACTTTGCAGGATTCATTTTGATAGAAACAATTTCTTAGGAGCTGCATGGCGAGTTTTAATTCTTTGCTGAGACCATCTTCCTGGCAGAACAAAAAATTGATTTAGATCAGTACACACACAGGATCTGATTATATGACACATACAGTACTACCTGCTTCTGAATGAATTTAACCAAGCATGGTCCATCTTGCCATCAAGAATCAGTATTTATCTTCTGTGGGGTGTAAAAAAAAAACCTTTGAAGTTTAGTCACCATCCAACACAGGGAAGGACTTCAGTTCCATCCTGCATAAAGGAGGAGAGATGCTACCCAAGATCTGTAGTGGATGTTATATTTTCAACCAAAGCAAATCTACTGGCTGTCAGTAAAAGAGTTTGCTCTCAACAGAGCATTGGGAGGAAAGGAACTAAATCAATGCAAAGAGTGGAACAGTATAAATACTATCTTTGTAAAAGGCTCGCCAGAGGTCTGCTCTTGCTATTGACATAATTATACAAGTACACATTAACATAAAGACCCTGCTAACTGTTCCAAACAATTTTACATTAAAATATTGAATACCATCTAAAAAGACTTGTTGACATAACATGGTGGCGTATCCATCCAACTGGGATTCCTCATTCTTTTTTGTACAAGGGCTACACACTAACTGATTATAATGTACATGGAGGCAGGTTGTGTTGAGTGGTATTCTAATCATGTCATGTAGTTGCATATAAGATTTGGGAAATGTTAATTAGCAGGTTATGCTTTAATGGAATTGGAAGTTATTCAGTTGAAATAAAAACCACCCTCATCCGCTTATCCCTCCAACTTCAATAAAAGCCTCTTTATGGACAGGCATACTTCGTAGTAAGTATCTTATGTGTAGATTTAGAGAGTCACATAATCAATATCAGAAATGGTAATTTTGAAAGTGAGATGTCAAGATTTTAATATATGCCCTTAAGATAAGTGATTTCTTCCATCCCTCCTTCCTTCCCTTTGAAGCATACTGGATGCTGTTTAAGATTTAGGGTAGTAAAACACAGTATCTCTGTAAATATTTGCAGCCAGCCCATGACTGCTGATGCAATATAATATAAGGCAGATAGGTACAGAAGAATGCTAAGCATAAGGCAGGAGGGTGGGGCTGCTTAACTTTTCCATGCGTGAGGATGCCCTATAGGCAGATCCTGTGCTTTCTCCCATTTATTTTCATACCTAGCTTAGAAGGCCAGTTGAAAGGCCAGCTAGGTGAAACAATAGGTAAGAGGCATTAAGCTTCTTCCGTACCATCTACTATTTCTATTCTTCAAAGTGTATGCCCCATGATGTAACAGTTAACCTTTAGTATTTGATATTCAGAATCAAGTGGAAGCTTAACATGCAGATAGACAGAACAAGCACTCATTTGAAAGCAAAACATCTGAAATCGAGGCATCATATCTGGGTAACGCTACTAGATGAGAAGTTCCAGAGTGAAACATAACTCTTAAGAAAGCATTCTTAATAGCTGTATGGCAACTGCAGCCCTCCAGACATAGTGAACTACAACTTCCATCATCCTAAACCACCATCTCCATTCAGTGATGATACAGGGTGCTGTCCAAAAATATTCTAAAGAAGTACCATATTGTTTTTCCAGAGGTGTTGGATTCTCATCATCCCCAGCATATTAAAATGTAAATATACAAGAGAGTAAGTCTCACTAACTTATATGCACAAAACTGGGATGTAAAATGGGTAGGAAGAACACCATTCAGATATTCAATAATTTTCCTATCAATACTGTAAAATACCTTTTTTCTTTGGATTGCTTTTCCAAGCCTCAAGGAAGCTAGATTCAGTTCTGTATAAACATGTTTCATCTGTTCCAAGCCAGTCTCTATGATGTTGGCTGTAAAGAAAAATGCATTCTGTTACTCAAACTGCTCAAAAATATTGGCAAAATGTGCAAAGATCAAATGCATACTCTGCCAATGAGCCAAGTTCCTAGCGTGATAGACTGAAGATCTGATACTGTTTAAGCTGAATTATCCATCAGCAAAACTTTGAAAAATGTAAAGAATAAAAATCACATTACATTCAGATTTGCTTCTCTATCAAATGCCCAATGACAAGCAGACCAATAGTGTCCTGCAACTGACGGGTCTACAGTAGAACATTTTGATTCTGAAACATAAAATACTTGCCATGGAGTCACATTAATTGTTTTGAAAGAATCAAAATACTTTCTTACGGCCAGTGTCACTTAATTCTAGACAAAGAAGAAAAAGATTGTGGACATTTTCCTGGTTTTAAAAATAATCTATTTCCAAAGCGCTTGCAACAATTGGGGAGGTCTCTTGAAGACATTGTTTCTGCAAAGTTTTGTATTTGCAAAGTTTTCCATGGTGGCCTTATTATACCAGTTCAAGAGCATTCTACTGACAGTGCTTCCTGCAATCATTGTTCTGAATCTATAAACAGCTAATACCAGGGTAGAGAAAGAGAACATGTATATTCAAGGCAGGTTGTCTGGGTACATAAATCCCAGTAACAGGAATCAACAGCTTCTCATCATTCATTTCACATAAGATACCATCAGTTGAAAATGGGCCGTAATGGTGTCAATGAGAGTCTGTTGAATGCACGCAGTAAGAACATACGTGGCAAAACAAGACCCCGCTGTTGACTCTCAGGGTCTTAATTTCCCTGACAGTAAACATAAGCAGCAAGCCATCATCCATATCACAGGAAACAGACCCAACAACAGCTGGACATATAAAGCTGTTACAATGGGAACATTCTTTCTATATAACTACACAATGAATGACACCTGCTTTAAAATCCCTAGCTTTTAACAACAACATCTCACCTTCTAGAGCACATTTCTGTGCACTTCTACTGACAGCTAAAAAGGGAAGCAAGGCACTTGCAGTAACCCGTTTGACCACATCTTGAAAAGAGTTTACTTCATAGGTCTGTGAAAAAAGCAGAATGGATTATTCAAGACAAAAATAAGATCCCAAAATGCAAAAATGTCTACATTATGCTTTTGCGAGTATTGATTTGAATTCTCTTTATTAATCATCATCTATTCTGAAATGAAACATTTAGGGGCACACAAAAAATAACAGACTTGACTCAAACATAGTAACATTGATTTTGTTAAATTCCTATAACACAGCACACAGTTTGGGGACTCAAGAAAGATCCACTATTTTCATCTCCAAAAAACTACTGTAGCTCTTTGTCTTCTTCCTCTTCCTCCTCTTTTTAACAGGCAAGGAGCTTTCTCGTTATCACAGCAAAACAGATGAGAAAGACTAGCTTCAGGATCCAGATTCACTGAAAATTTAAAACTGTTTCAGCCAGCCCCATTACAATTCAAAAAGTATTCACTTTCTAAAACCATTTTTCTTATACAACGATGACTTGATAGACTTATACAATATCTTATCTACATTACCGGCCCAAAGACTATTTATATGTTATTATGGTTTACCTACTACTATACTATACGCAAAAGGAAACCAGATGCTTATACTCTCTCTCAATGAAATAGCCCCCTTTTATTCTCTGAAAAAGGACTGATTGAATACTTTTTAGAGACACAAGGTACTGTGGGGGTAAAAAAGAAGTGATGCATATGGATCATCACCTGGCTTTGCAGATTGCATACTCTAACTTTTGCAAGGTAATACTTACTAACCAATCAACTTCAACAGACAACTGTAACAATTAAAAATTGGATGAGAAAAAAATAGTTGAAAACAATAGCCTATTTCTGGTTATCTCCCACAAACCCATGTGGCTTAAGGATACAGCATGAATAGCCCCTGACCATGAGAAGATCTCAGGAACAACTGCTGTTAATTATAGAACTGATGATATACTGATCAGGATGTGGTAGAACAGAAGTTATGGAAAATTAAGGTTGTGACAAAGATTCATGCAGAAGATAAAATTTTCAAGCAAGAGCTTTTTCCACAATCATCCTCATCCCCTCCCCTCCAGTATGTGAGTGGTCATCCATATCCAAGCACATCTTACTGGTAACTATATTCTTCCTGTGTTAGGAAGGGGACAGAGGAAGAAAGAAAGGAAGAAACACACACAATATAGCTATTCTTGCTATCCAAATGTTTCCACTGAGTTTTTGAAAAGTTGGGTTCCGTATACATCACCTGGTTTGGTTTCTAGGAAACTAGTTGAAACCAGATTTGAATACAAGGATATCCAACTCTTAGATTTAATTTCCCCATTCAGGAATATATTCAAATGGTCCCCAAAGAGATTACAATCATAGCTTCCTCCTATCCTCTATGCTGCTCTTCTTTCCCATTCTTTGGACAAATAACTCATTGCCAACATTCCAAGGCCTGGTTACAATTTTTTTGCCAGAATGTTAATCATTTCCTCCTACTTGCATGATGACTATTATTTTCCCACACTCAATATTGAAAGTTAGAAGTTATTTTGTTTCCTTTATTTTATGTACCTGCTTCTGATTTTTGCCTTGATTGTGCTGCTCTAATTCTTTCCCCTGCAATTGTACACATTTTAAAAACTAGCAATTGGATCCATCTGCTCCAGTAGTATTGACATGCCCTTTCCAGGATCCTTCTTTTATACAGCTAAGAGTTATTATCAGATTGTCGGTGTGACAAACAACACTTTCATTCCTCCCCCAAATTTCCTTTTCAACCTCTGACTTCTCCACACACTCTGCAATTGATTTGTTGAAATGCCATCATGCACATATTTCTAGGCAGTTAAAGGGTAACAACATCAAATCTCTATTCTAAGACGCACAAGTTCAAAAGATACATAAGATGAAATGGTGACATTCACTGTGATGATACAGTGGAAAAAATAATTAAGCTGTATGAACCTTTTAATCATAATAAAAAAAACCTACTATTCTTAACAAGAATACACCATTGCTTAACATTTCATCTATTATTCCTGTGATTTCTTGTTTTCCCATTCATTTATTACTGTGATCCACCACCACCCCACTCCACCCCTACTTATGTACGAGTTTGGATATATAGAGCAAAACTTGGGTTTTACATTCTCATTCCTTGTCCAAGAGAACTACAAGGAATGTGGACATTTCTTTCCATTTTGCCATTGAAAACACAAACTGCCAATCATAATTGACAATGCTGGCTTGTTCCACCTAATCTTAGTTAATAACATCTTATAAAATTTCAGCCAACGTAGTAAACTATGGTTAAATAACAGACATCAAGCAATTAAATAGATTTGCATGTACATGGCTAGTAGAAATAAAGCTATGAAGTAAATTCCTGGGTTAGAATACATTCCCAAAATATGACATTGTTCCAGGCCAGCAGCTAAAATAACTATCTCCATTATAATAATCTGTTGGAGATGTTCTCTTCCAGCATAATCAATATCATGATTAGAGCAAAATAGTACATGTTGCATGTATCATAAAAAGGAGGCTATACTGACACTAAAATAGAACTTGAGGAAATTATTAGCGGTTCATATCAACAGAAAGAAAACTTAAGAAGAACAGGCCATAGCTGGTTGAGAAATGCAAGAACTTACATAAGATTTACTTATCTTTTTGACCTATATTCTATTTGTCTGGTATAAATAATCAGTTAAAGAGGTCAGAATACAAGTAAAAGCATCAGGAGACAGCATTAGAAACCAAATATAATTGCTCATAAAAGGAAATAACAAATCTTACTATGAGTAACTCACCTATTACCAGAATTAAGAACAGAAAAGAATAGCTAAATCAAGGCTTAAGGTGAAGATTTAGTTGACTATTGTCATTTAAAACATTATTTCCTCTACCACCCCTAGAGTTGCCTCTTCTTTTGTCCCTGGTCCTTTCCCACAGTTCTCCCATCCACTCTCCTCCCCAAGGCCAGTTTGCATCCATCTTCCCTCCCTAGAAGCTGTTTTCTTTGGAACCACTTGAATGTTCCTCACTCGCTTTCTGCTTGCACTAGTCTTTAACTACTCTGCCAAGGATCACAGCAGACCTATGTTGGTTAGATTTATGGGGGTGTGTAACATATATTTATTATTTTAGCTATGAAGTTTAAGCACCCCACTTCTAAGGTATTAGCTACTCACTTAGTTGTCATCTGCAAACATATATGAACTTACATAATTTGTGAAATTAATTTTCCAGGGGCTACTGAGATTTGTATCAATAATATTATTATTAACATCATTGCTCAGGGGTGTCGCACATTCATTTTTATTTCAGGAAGTTTTAGCATCACAATTTGGAGAACCTCTGCTTTAATAACCTGAACCAGCTATACAACTAAAGTTATTCTGTATCCAATGTCAAGAATTCAGAAGAAAAGGTTAGACATAAAAGACCTTAGTAATATTTTAGACCATAATACAGTATGTAACAGAGAAGAGGCCTAAATCTATTGCAATCTGTTTGTTATTATAGTATACAAGGTCAGGAAACAGGAGTCTTGTAAAGTACTTTAATGCAGTTAGAATATTGTGACAAATCTTGAACGCTTCTCTACTTCAAATTGTACCTAACCCAATCAAGGCAGAGTTGTTTGAATTTCTTTCTCACACTTTCTACTTTCCCAGGACTAATGGGGGTAGTTTTCTTGGTAATGACTCCACATTCTCCTGACATTCCATCACATAAAATTACATTTGAGAAGACAAACAATAACAGAATAAGACAAGAATAACAGGATATACTTGTGTCAGCACTGACAAAATGGGCAACATATTAAATAATATACTAAATAATTTCTAGATTTTGAGATTATCTAGCATACTCTCAGTACTAACTTGTGAGGTCCAACAGATCTGGACTGCTGTAGCTCCTGATTAGGCCTGAGATCCTATCCCTGGAAGAAATTTTCCATGTTATACTACAGACTATTGTCCTTGTATCTCCCCTCCTTAACAATCCTTCCTGCTGGAATCAGCACCACCAACTTGTATCCTTGGACAGTCCAAAGCCTTTGCATTATGGTCACAAACACTGCTGGTATATGCTCCAGACTCGTGGTTATTTCCCTTTCCCCTGGCCTGGAATACTGTGTCAAGCCACTGGATCTAGCTTTCCTTTTAATTTCCTACAATGCCCCTAACACTGTCACTCTGGGCTGTAAATGCCTTAAACAACTCTGAACTTATTTGGCTCTAATTGTGCCATCCGTATCATCTTTTTAACGGAATATTTTCTGAGAAATAAATAAGTATCTCCTTAGCTAAACCTTGCTTAGCTTGACAAAGCATTTACAGTGTAATGATTAAGACTGGGGGAAAATGTACATGAGTATCAGATGATCATACATTTACCTGAATGAGTAATTCACAGAGCTTGATTACAGATGATTGGTTCTTCTTCTCATCAAGAAGGAAAGACACTGTTGGGTGGTAGCAAGCATCATCTTTATTGTTGAACTCTCTCTTCCCTTCTTCAGCAAAAAGAAGGGCTAAGAAATATAAGCAGGCCACACACAAACTAGGTTGTCTGGTAGAAAGATGGATACATTCACACAGGGTATCTAAAAGGTCAAAGAGATGCAAATTTTATGATGCAGCATTTTCATAAACATTAAATGATGTACTAGGATACGAGATGAACAAACAGATACAAATACAAGGTAATAGGCAACGGATGATTATGTTGACCATACATAAAAGTATGGCTTACCACTCATATTTCATTTAAAACCTTCATTTAAGCAAACTTTGGACTCCAATGGAAACTATTAACAACTGAAACAAATCCTCAGTAATGGTTTATTCCAAGTCTGCATGTCTTTAGGGAGAATTATGAAGAAATAAAACATTTCTAAATTATTTTGGGAGAGAAAACATTTCTAAAAGCTTTGGTTCTGACAGAAAAAAAATGTCCAGCCTCAGGAAAGGAGCAGTGGTGGGGACACTGAGTTACGCAAAAGAGCAATGGCTGCAGGTATGCCTACTCGGATGTATCTTGGAAGACTTCCATGGACATCGTAGGTGCCACTAATACATCTTCCACATGTTAGCCTTTTATGTGGAAGAATGAATAAATAAGCTTTTATTATATATATAATTATTAATGATTTGCATACATTGAAGAAAAAAATCCTTAGTTAGCAGGAACGTTTGAGAGCCAGTTTGGTCTAGTGGTTAAGGTGCTGGGCTAGAAACCAGGAGACTGAGAGTTCTAGTTCCGCCTTAGGCATGAAAGCCAGCTGGGTGACCTTGGGCCAGTCACTCTCTCTCAGCCCAACCCACCTCACAGGGTTGCTGTTTTGGGGGAAATAGGAGGAGGAAGGAGTATTAGGTATGTTTGCCACCTTGAGTTATTTATAAAAATAATAAAGGCGGGATAAAAAATAAATAAAAACATAAAAAAAATAAATGTGCCCAGCTATAAACCTGTCCCACTGTAGGCTTCTTACTGTTCCATATTCTTTGCATGAAGCAATAAAATCATTGGGTTTTGTAACAGTAATTTAAGGGGAAGGACTACTCATTAAAGCAAAGGTGGGCAACCTGAGGCCTCAGGCTTGCATTTAGCCCTACAGACTATTCTTTCAAGTCCCCCAAACCACCTTTGATTACAGCTACCAGAAATGGTGGCACAATTTCTTGACGTTCTGGGATGAGTACATAAAAACATAGTTCTCGTGCCCAACTTAAAGTTCTCCTCCAAATCCAAGAAAAATAAAATCATGGCTTCACCTGCTTTTCATCATTATCTCAACCACAGAATGTTACATGTGGCTCTTGGACATTAATAGGCTCTTCATCTCCTCCAATCTGACAGACAAAACCTCTGAAATGATGTACCCAATCAAGAACAGAACCACAACTTCCCAATTCTGCATAAACCCATTCCTGACAGGTGTCTCTGAAGAATACTATAATCCATGGTACCAAAAACCGGTAACGGGGAACCAAAGGCTTTGCTCTGTTATGCAGATATTAAGTTATTTTAAAACCAGGTATTACCTATTACTGAAGCCCAATGCTTTGCTAATGCAAGTGTTACAAACGGTAGTGCACTATGGCCACATTTTCTTAACAGTGTAGCCAAAAAAACAAGCAGGTCTTCCCATGTTTGATGAACAGCAGATGATAATTCAGATCCTGCCAAGTAAACATACAGAAAAAAAGCACTAAGAAAGATAAGCAGTTAAGTAAAAGCTTAGTTTAACATTTTAAAGTATAGCTTAAGATGAGAAACTATCCATTCAGCAAGACGGTCAAGACTTATACACCAGCCTAGAGACAGGAAGATGACAAATATAATATTTTAATGAATATTATTCCCAGATTAATTTATATTCTGAGTGGAATTCCTGTTCAAATATCTGGAAAACATTTTCACAAAATAAATTCTCTGTTTAGAAAATGTTTTTGGGGTTTTTCAATTTCTAGAATATCTCTACAGAAAATGCAATTACCAATTACTGAAGGAGGATTCGGTTTTCTGAATCTGGAGCTATGTAAATCATCAAGCTTACCTACTGTTAAGTATTAAATGCTGGAAGCCAACACCTGGTGTTAATTTTCTGATTTGGGCAACTTTGGAATATACATATATCGCACCTGTGGTTGGTCCTATACTTACTAAGTTTTGGGAGAAAGTAGTGGATCATATAAATGTGACTGTGTGACAAAAGCTAAAATTTTCAGAGGATAATATTCTCTTGAATTACTTATCTAGTACATGGAATTTGACAACTGGAGAACATAAATGAATTCTCCATGCCCTTACTATAAAAGACTTACATTGCAGCATTGGAAAGATAAATGTATGGCCTCATTTACTCAATGGATTGAAGACCTGATTACCTTTACCACCTATGAGTGGGTTGCCTACAGACATAGACTTTATATGGACAAGTGTAATGAAATATGGGACTCATTTATGCAAAATACAATAGGTTAAAAAGAAAAGCACGATAGTTATATAAATGTATTAGAAATTTATATATATATACAAACACACATTTGCATAATGTTTGTATTAGATAATTATATATACAATTGTAACTGTTTACTATTGTAACAACATATTATATTAAACTATATATATTGTATTTTTTTTCATTTTTAAGCACTTGTTATGTATTTTTATTTGGCAATGTATGTATTTTTGTGTTTTGTTCTCTTTTTCCTTTCTCTGTTACTATTTTCAAAGCAATAAAAATAAAAAAATATATGGGCATTTTAAAATTAATTTATGAAGCCACAATTAATAACGTATATAAAAATAATGAAGCACGGATAAAATCTGCTTCTAATGTTTCTTTTTTCATGTCTTTCTTTAGATTTAGTCGAATGTTTGTGCTTCACATTAACAGACTATGACTATATTCACAGATTAGTATCTCCAAGAAATAGCTCAAGAGACACCTTCAACCTAAGTAAGCATACCACTGCATTCTTAAATTCCTGATACTTTTGCACAATACACAGTAATGCTGGCAAGCAACAGACCTACAGCATCTAGGACTTAAAATTGTGCTTTGTTTCCTAGAAATTAAATGGCAATCCTGTGCTATTCCCACTTAATTAACACAAAGCAAGAAGCAGTAGCAAAGATAAATTTTTGGTGTAAATGGGAATTTGCTTTATATTAAGATGTCAGAAATCAAGGGTGTGCAAAAGGTCTCAAACCTGAAACATGATTTCAAATTTAAAACAGACTGTTCTGACTTTATTAGAAGTGCTCAAGTCCTTTCAAAAAGGTTCTGAGCCTGAAACAATCCTTATTTGAGCTCAGACTACTTCTACAAGAAACTGTTTCTGCCCCCCAACTGCCACTCTACATGAAGGCCCTAGTGCAAAAAGTTCCTTTTTAAAGATTCCTGAAACCTCAGAAGATAAAAGATTTTTTTTTTTTTAATATTTTTTCCTGAGGAGACCATGAATGCTGTTTAGGGATCCCATCAGATTTCCAGACCATTGTTCCATCCAGCCCAATACTGTCAAGACGGGCAATGTTTCAGGTAGAAATGTTTCCATTCCTGTCTGAAAATGTTGAACCTGGGACCTCAACAAGTATCGCTGAGTTATGGTGCCATATACAACCTTTGCTTCCAGCCTGTAGAAAACAAAACGTTGATATCAACTCATAAAATTTTTGTACAATGTTTTCAGATGCCTGATCCTTACCAACATAGTTACCTATGCTGTCCTTCGAACTAAGGGAAAGAATCACAAAGAACTTTTCCAAGAGAGGATTTAGTAACTCATCTTGCAGCACAAGATGAGTGTCCACCAGCAAACATGACCTCAACAGTCGAGACAACGATGAAACAAATTCCAGTAGAAATAAAATCTGCTTAAAAAACACAAAATTATTAGATTCTGATATTTGGACCACTTTTTTTTTTTTGCAACCATTTGTTTCCAAGATAATATTTAGAGCACTGCATGGCTGGTGCTCGACCTTTAAAAAGTAGGCCTATAATCCAGAATATATTTGGAATTAAAACCCACTAAGCCTGTTCATTTACTTATAAAAATGACTTTTATGCTGTCCCATCACAAGACTTTGAGTAATGTACTTAATTTTAATTTTAATGAAATTAAAAGGCGCCTGCTCCTTGAGAGGAAAGCTATGGCAAACCTAGACAGCTTATTATAAAGCAGAGACATCACCTTGCCGACAAAGGTCCGTATAATCAAAGCTATGGTTTTCCCAGTAGTGATGTATGGCTGTGAGAGTTGGACCATAAGAAGGCTGAGTGCCAAAGAATTGATGCTTTCAAACTCTGGTGCTGGAGAAGAATCTTAAGAGTCCCTTGGACTGCAAGGAGGTCAAATCACTCAATCCTACAGGAAATCAACCCTGACTGTTCATTGGAAGGACAGATACTGACGCTGAAGCTCAAATGTTTTGGCCACCTAATGTGAAGAGAGAACTCACTCGAAAAGACCCTGAGGCTGGGAAAGACTGAAGGCAAAAGGAGAAGGGAACGGCAGAGGATGAGATGGTTAGATAGCATCACTGATGCAATGAACACGAATCTGAGTAAACTCTGGGAGACAGTGGAGGACAGGAAGGCCTGGTGTGCTATGGTCCATGGGGTCACGAAGGGTTGGACATGGTCCATGGGGTCACGAAGGGTTGGACACGACTTAACAACTGAACAACAACAAATGTACTTAATATCAACATACAAACCTTGACACAAGAACTCTTCTCCTACCTTGCAGTAAACAACCAATTAACTTTCTCTTTCTCTACACACTCACACACACACATATTTGTGTGTATAAGTGTATTACTGAACTTCATTTGCTAGGCTCTCACACTGAAGGTCCATTTAAAAAGAAAGTTTGGAAAGTTTTGCAATATTTTGAATTGAGGTGGGCTAGAAATGCTGTAAAACAAACAATTAAACAGAAGATAGCAGTACAGCCTGGCATTACCACCTCATTAAAGTGTTTGCTTGTTTAATAAGGAATTACATAAATTGAAAGTATTAACATGAATAAAATTTTAATCTGTCATTAATCACTGAGAACAAAAAGATATGTTTCTTTTATTTTTCAAAAATAAGAAAAAAGAAACTTCCCTCCCACATAGGAAGCCCTAGCATTTTTTTCATGTCATATATATTTAAAAACCGTGCAGAAATTATCTGTTAAATCTTGGTTGCTGGATCTGCCCCGAATCTTTGTACTGTTCAAACCCTGGACATCTACTTGCAAATAGGCCTCTGTTTTAGTTTTACTACCCCTCCCTCTTTCTCATTCTCTAATTCCCAAAGATCAGAGAATCCAAACATAACGTACATTTCTAACATCTTATAGATAGATCAAGCTGTATAATAATAATGCTAATGATAATAATAATACCCAAAGCAAGCAGTATCTTCAAAGTGGCTTCACTCTGAATATGGGTGCGTAAGCACAACAAGGAATCATGGCCCTCTGATGCAAACAGGCAACTCTCCTTGCTCTGCTGTAGCACTTTGATAGTTTTATGCCTAGACCACCTGCAAGATTCTTGCCCCATTCTGGCCCTAGCTGCATGCAATTAATCCCACATGACACTCAGGAGCAGAATACAAGCAGGATATATCCGAGTGGGCGACAAGGCACCCACAGGTTCCACAAAACTCCTGTACTCATGAAAGACTATTATTTAAATAAAAAAGTAGAATAAATTATTTAAAGACAGTATAGAAAATTAGAAAATGAGGGGGGGAAATACTGTAAAAGGCCAAAGTCTTGTAAGACTTCAGCATTCTCAAGTGACTTTAGTCATTTAAAATGGTTCTTTATATCTGCCTTATAGTGCCTGTGAGATTGAGTTATGCTGCCTGGAAAAGCTATCAGCTCTGCTTTCCTAGCAGAGGTATCCGGATGCAGATATTCTGCCTCACTTGTTCAGCAACTGAAGAAGTGAAAGAGGGAGGAATAGTCTGATTGCCATTGAAATTAGGACATTTTCCACCTGTTTTCCGATGCCTACCCCCTTGAGAATAAAGGTGCACCATTTTTAAAGACCATCAAAAGCAAAGGCTTTTGCATCAGGGGGTGGCAGAGAAATTTCAGTATTTTTACACTGTAACCGTTGCTTACATGTCCTGTATCCAAAGTTTTGCAACTGGGCACACTTTGAAGCAGATTTAATAGAGACCTAGGGAAAAGGATACTGTACAACTTCTTTCGAAAAAGAAATGCTAACACTCATTGAGCATATTATTGATCTTGCTCACACTTTATCTTTCTTTCCATTCACAAGAAGATTCACACAGGGAAGTGAGATCAAAGAAGCTTTGATGTCACTTCTCTGTATTCAGTTGCACAACGTGACTCAGTTACTTGAGTTTTACAACTACACAGCAATCAACTAAAGCACTGCAGGTCCTGAATAATTGATGGAGCAAGATGTTATGGCACACAGACCCCTAAGCATGCAAGCACTTTCTTTCTTGTATTCCCTCCATTCCTTGGTTCTCAGCTACAGCAAGAAAACATTGTTGAGTTTTTCCTACTAATAGATTAAGCTGCTATTATGCCTAGTCATTTTGGCCGGGTGAAAAGGTTGCAAGTGATTGTCTCCTCTCACGTGCTTCATGCAAATCACCTGGAGGGGGGAGGAAACCTGCCCGGACTTGTTCTTACTTCTTTTTTTTTTTCTCTGCCGGCAATGTAGCCGAGCAAGGCTTGCTCCAAAGGGAGCTAAGTCCTTTAAATGTGTTTTGCTTTTGTTTTTGCTTTCTGTAAATAAATTATTTTTATAGAAATGCTTGGTGTGTGACTTTTTTGACCTCTCCTGGGCTAAAGGCTTTCCCAGCATCTGCCAACAAACATGAATTCTAAGGTGAGACTATTCTTGCCTTCTTGGTAGCAGTAGCATCTTGGGCAAATTTAATACAAGTTTAATAAATAATAATAATAACCATTTATTGTTTTAAACTTCAATCTTGCATAAAATGGATGTAGTATCTGAACATACTATTTTAAAATGCCAATTCGTTCTGCAAGATTACAAGTAATAGGAAGCTGCTGCATATATATATTACAGTTGTAATTGAAATTATTCAACCCCCATTGCAAATCAGCTTGATTGTCAAAATGTACAGACTTTCAGCTGTTTGCAATGAACAAATCAAACAAAAGCAATTGAAATAGCTCAATACAACGAATGCTTCAAGTGGTGTCCCCAAAGTCAACTGAAAATGCAACTTATAATGATTTCTCCAGTCTCAAAATTATTCAACCCCTTCATGGCAAGCATCTTCAGTACTTAGTAGAGCACCCTTTTGCTGTTACGGCTTGCTGCAAATGAGATGCATAGCCAGACACCAGCTTCTGGCAGCGTTCCTGTGGAATCTTAGCCCATTCCTCATGAGCAATGGCCTCCAGTTCAGTAATATTCTTGGGTTTGTGTGCTGCAACCTCCTTCTTCAAATCCCACCAGAGATTTTCTATTGGGTTCAAGTCAGGTGACTGCGATGGCCACTGTAGAATCTTCCAGGACTTCTGCATCCAAGCCTTAGTGGAATTTGAGGTATGCTTGGGATCATTGTCCTGCTGGAAGGTCCAATGACACCCAAGCTTCAGCTTCCTTACAGACAGCATGACGTTTTCTCCTAGGATTTCCTGATACTTCAATGAATCCATCTTGCCGTCCACATGCCGCAGGTTTCCAGTGCCAGAGGATGCAAAGCAGCCCCAGAGCATCACTGAGCCACCACGTTTAACTGTAGGCAGAGTGTTCTTTTCAGTGTATGCTTCATTCTTCTTCCTCCAGACATACCGCTGATCCATTGGGCCGAAAAGTTCCAGTTTTGTTTCATCACTCCACAGAACAGATTTCCAAAACTTCTGTGGCTTATTTATATGATTTTGAGCATACTGGAGCCGACTTTTCTTGTGCTTTTGGGTCAGTAGTGGTGTATGTCTTGAAGTTCTGGCATGGGAACCTTCTGTGTTTAGTACGCGCCTTGCTGTGCTCACTGCAACCTCAGTGCCTGTTGCCACCAAGTCTTGCTGAAGGTCTTTTGCTGTGACTTGAGGGTTTCTCTCAACCTGCCTTCTCAGAAATCTGGTTGCAGCCATTGACAGCTTCCTTTTTCTGCCCCGTCCAGGTAGTGTAACCACTGTTCCTTGAACTTTGAACTATGCTTCAAACGGTGTCTCTAGGAATATTCAGTGCCGCTATCTTTTTGTATCCTGTTCCTTGTCTGTGAAGGGCGATGATCTCTTCTCTTACCTTTTTGGGCCATTCTTTTCACTTAGCCATACTGTATTTCTAACATGCAGTCAAACGTGACACTCAACAAACCCCTAGCCAGTTCAGGAATTTCACATGTTCCAGTTCAAGCACACCTGATGCAACTAATGAAGCCCTTGATTAGTTGTATCAGGTGTGCTTGAGACAACATCTGTTTTGCATACTGTATGTATGCTGTTGTGATGGATTCTATTCAGGGGGTTGAATAATTTTGAGACTGGAGAAGTCATTATAAGTTGCATTTTCAGTTGACTTTGGGGACACCACTTGAAGCATTCGTTGTGTTGAGCTATTTCAGTTGCTTTTGTTTGATTTGTTCATTGCAAACAACTGAAAGTCTGTACATTTTGACTATCAACCTGATTTGCAATGGGGGTTGAATAATTCGATTACAACTGTAAATGGCAGCCAGTCTCCAATGTCAAGAATTTATTCATTCAAAGGATTTTTGCTCTACTTAAACCAAAACCTGTATTTGACTAGCTTACAGGAAGAAGGAAACCAGGAAGTTCTAAAATATCCTATTGGTGAATGTGAAGGACAGAACACCTTGAACAAATATTTCTGAGAAAGACCATTTGTTTTCCAAACTGACACCAAACTTAACTATAGTGGAGATCGGTGTTATACTATATAGGTGTGACTGCGAATTAGGCTAAAGGGAAGGGAAAAGGGTGGAAAATAGTTTGGTTTAGAGCAGCGTTTTTCAAATTGGGCCACTTTAAAATGTGTGCACTTCAACTCCCAGAATTCCCCAGCCAGCAGGCTGGCTGGGGAATTCTGGGAGTTGAAGTCCATACGTCTTAAAGTGGCCCAGTTTGAAAAAAACTGGTTAAGAGGGACTGCACATTTTAGTAAAGGGGCAAAAGTGGTTATCAATAGCAGTGTCCTTTTTTTTAACTACAGTACTCCACAGATATTAAAAAGTAGGGTCGTTCATGTCTAAAGGGCAAAATCTAATGGATACGATAGAAAAGGAAAGGAAAAGAACTGGGGTAAAAGAGAAAACAGGCACCTGACCAGCAGTATCTTTATGGCTGATAGATGGGGCCAAACTGCTTTTTAATTTTTTTGACCTTTTTTCCCAAGAGGCAAAAGGCACAGAGCTGAGCGCTCTTACGTTCTGGACTCTGCCACCAGCTATAACAGCTAAAGCGGTTTGATAACTCTGGAGCATCTCTATGAGCTACAGCAGTTTAAAAATTAAAGGAAAGCACATTTGTTTAGGTTGTCCAAAGCCACCTTGTCTGGGTTACAGAGAAATAGAAGCATGTAGAAGGGGCAGGTAAAAGGAAGTAGCATTTCTTCCTCTCTACTCTTACGTTTCTCCTCTACAATGATGTGTAAGAGATAAACTTTATTTTTGTTATGGGTTATATTCTATAGCCTAGATTCTCACAAACTGAAGAAAACCCTAGCTCTCCCTTAGAAGACATTATGTTCAACACTCACAATAAATACTGATATAAAGTTTGGGTAACCAACCTCTCTATTAAAATAAACTGTAGAGTGCCAGTTAATTCAAAGACAGAAGTTAAACAATTTAAGCAATTCAACAGAAAGGAACAGGAACCGAGCATCCACAACTAACCTGCATTTTGGAATATTCCATATGAGATGGCCGAGGTAGAGAAGCTTTCATTTCAAAGGTGCATTTCTCTAGCAAGCCAGAATTTACAAGACTAACAAAAACATAAACATATATGTTAGCAGAAATGAATATGAAATCAAACACAGAACATAAAAATGTAGTCTGGGTCACTCACACCCTGGCCTGCATTAATGGAGGCAGGCTGTTGTTTAGGAGAACATGAGGGCACCTTCTTTCTTCTCCACCATGAAGAAGGAATCAGCAGAATGCATTTATTTAGCAACCAACTGGATTACACCCCAGTCAATAAAAGGGTACATATAACAAGGGCAATAAAATACAGAAGCTACAAAAATGGGATAATAATAAAACCAGAGAGCAGCATGAGCAATTAAAACTGTGTAGAAGGAATGATGTTTTCTCTCACTGCCTAAAAGGCAATAAAATAGAGGGTAGTCTTATTTCATTATGGAAGAAGTTCCACATGCTGGGTGCTGCTATACCCTGATCTATGTGCCCATCAAGTTTCCCCTTGCTAGAATGTGGGACATATAACATGTGTTCAGATGAGACTCACAGGGGAGGTGGCAGTCTTTCAGATGCGCTGCCTTATCTGTCTGGGGATCTGCAGGTAAGACCAGCACCAGATATGAGCTGGATTTGCATATACTCTAAACTGAGTGCAGGAGTTCTGATTCATGTTCTGTTGTCTATAAAATGCATACAAAAAAGCAATGTGGACGCTGCAATTGCACTTTCTGAATTTTCCAGACGTGTGGCAGTTCCGTGTAGTTAACTAGATACAGAGGAACTAATGGATGGAGTACTGTGACCAGACTAATCTTCCCAAGGAGGACATATGTTGTTATTATTTATTCAAATTTTTGCCACCACCCATCTCCCCACACAAGAGGGACTCTGGGTGGTACTTTAGCCAAAACTTGACAAAACCACCATTTGGCCAGCAAGGAACAGCTTTAGATCTTAAAGGACTCCAAGCTGTGTACATGATCCTCCAGAGGAAGGGCCACCTGATCCATAATAACATGCCAGGTTAAAATAATTTAAAGCAACTGGAGGAAGATTTGTGCCTAATGGAAAAAAAATAATGAAGAGGGCTGAGACTGTAGGTCTGGGAAAAAAAAAACCCTAAACCACTGAAATATGCAGGGAAAGAATGAAAGAACCTTCCTCCCACCCCCACCCAGCAATCCAGGCTCTATTTAATGGTGGGTGTCCAACTGAATATTCTACTACATTTGACATCGGACCATATATATGGTTAGAGTTAGGGTAGTTCATTTAAGTTAGGACACAAAGTTCTAGTCTCTAATCTTCATCAGTGGATATTGATCCTAGGCTGGCAAACTGAGACTTTTTACAGTGAAGGAAAATGTGATGGATTCATGTTTAAACCATAAGCAGTTTATTTTTGGTTTCATGTTACATGCAGTGAGGCTACTGAATTAACAGTGGGAAGTAGCTTCATGGATACAAACTGCAAGCTCTTATAGATAAAATCTGGGTAACAGAAATAGCAAAACTATTTGCGTCAAGATATCTAGTCATCTTATGGATCTGTGGTTGACAGCAGTAAACTTAGGACTTCCAACTCATACTTCAACAAAATTAATTTTAATATCAATAATTATTTTATTTATGTTGTCAACACATTATCAATGTTGAATATATATACATGCATGCATACATACATACATATATATATATATATGACTTTTAGTAATATTAATATAGTTTATTTTCTTTCTCACTTTTATAGTCATAGGATAATAAAGTTAAAATATATCACAAGTAGATTTAATATACAAATTTATTTTACTATGCATAAAACATTTTAAATGTTTGCCTCAGTGTATTGGCAGTTTAGAAAATACACTATTAGGGGATGACACAAATTTAGTGTAGTAAGACTGAGTCAGAGGACTTCATTTTACTTTTTGCATACAGATCTTAAGAAGTCAAGAAAACAGATGAAAATTATGTGCTTTTAGTTAGCCTCATCTAAAACATTTACTTTTTATTTTTACCAACTCCTAATTAAATAAATATAGAACTGGTAGAAATTGTCAAACTTCAATCTCAACCCTCTAGGGTATCAATTTTGCAAAAGCTTCACTGACTCAACATGGCTTAGAGAAGTTGCTTTATTGCAAACAAGAAAGAAGCCATATAGAGAGAGCTGTCGGGACTCAGGCAGCATATAAGTTTAATAAATAATCGTCCCTGCTCAATGTTTACACAGCAGTTCTTTCTGGCCTGAGTACCCACTGGTCCCAACCTCATCAACTTCAGCTCTTAGAGATGTTCCAAATTTGCTCCATTTTCTGGAAGAAAGGGTTCTCCTAGCTTGATTTAAAAGTTACTTTTGAATTCTCAGAACAGTCAACAGTTTATCAATATCTGTAGCAAAGCTTGGGATAGCCTTTGCCCCAGTCTATCTGTAAGCACACTAGTTATTGATCTCTTACCTACTGAGAGCAGTTAGTGTATGTGCTCTCCGAAGAGCAATTGTAGTCTCTTTTGGAGTAACAACAAGCAGGTTGTCCAACAAGCCACATATAGCTGATAGGAGAGGTGGGGTGACTACCGTATACTGATTAGGTCTAATGACTGACTCTGAGGAATCATGTGGACTTGAAGATGCTGTTGTGGTTGTGTCACTCTGACCTAGAACACAACATTCAAGAGAAAATATGCTACATAAAATGTGGATTCACATGAAACTCTGGGATATATTCCTCACCTAGACATGAACAACAGATAATCAGTCAGTTCTATTAGCTACATGAAGCCTCAAAAAGACTATTGTAGTTATTGTTTCCATAAAGACCCAAGCAGCCACATGCTGTTTCTTAAACTGCAGACTCCTCTGTTAGGATAAACAGGACAATATGCAACAGACCAGTAAGGAGCAGTAGGAATAGGAATACAGGCCCAAAGAGCGTTTTATCAGCTGGGAACATTTAAAGTTGTAAAACACATTGTATTTCAGAGCTGCTGATATCTGAAAGGTGTGCAGAGCTAAACTTTTTGTTTTTCCACCCCGTGCCTTGATCACCTGAAAATTTAAAAAATGAACTACCAAGTGATGGCTGCTGTTTGGACAACCCATTCCAGAATCTCTAACATGCACTGTGCACATAGGGTGACTAAGAAATGAAGCTGCTTAATATAGTTTTCAAGAGCATCCAACCTTGAGCTACGAGTCGGTTCACATCACGAATAAGACTAACAGCTGGTGAAGAGGGTGCTTCTAGTTCCACAGCACATCCTGGTGATGGCGATACTGAAAATATCTGAGAAGAACCAAGGTGAGCAGTTTATTTATTCATATGTATTTTTTTTTAATTCTTTAGCTGATGTACCCCACCTTTCCACCCAAATGGTGCTCATGGTGGCTAGCAGCAATAAAAAAATAAAGATAAAACCGGGACTATAATAAAATAAAACCAGATTAATGCAATTCAAAGCACAGAGTAGAAACAAGGCAAGAAAATTGTATAGGATTCAGTCAATAGAAACATCTCAGCCAAATTTTAGAAAACTTAGGAGCCACTTGTTGGCCAGACTAATAATGCTTTTACTTGCAAGGGAAAAAGTAGAGAGGGAAAGAGCCTAGCCTTTCTTGGCAAGATTTCTGGAAGTGGTTTGCAGCTGCCTTCTTCTTTCTAGGTCTAAAAGAGAGTGACTGGCCCAAGATCACCCAGCTGGCTTCATGTCTAAGGTAGGACTAGAATTAATAGTCTCCTGGTTTCTAGCCTGGTACCTGAACCACAATACCAAACTGGCTCTTTCAAATAGTCTATAAGGTTTTATATATCATAATAATCATATTGAGCTGTGTCTAGAAACAGATGGTGATTGTACATGAAACATGGTTTGGGTCATGAGTCTTAGTATATTTAACCTATAAAAAAAACCCTCATCAAATGCATGGGGCATTGAGACTCATCCCTGGACACCATGGAGGCAAGCCCAATCAGGTCTGTTGGCAAATAAACTGGGTCTCCTTCATAGAACTAGGGGTAAGGATTTGTAATAAAACCTCTTATTTAAGGTTCTAGAACCTTACAGAGTGGGTGGGAATTCCTTTGCAACACAATGCAACCCAAATGCTCCCTCCTCTTTGTTAAGTGTGCAACAAGGAACAAGAGAGCCATTTAAGGCACTTTCAATTTAATTAATAACTTTTGCCCATTGAGCACTATGCTGTTTAAAGCATTTCTTTTCCCAGCTTGTTATACATGGGAAATAAGATGTTTTCATTTCAATTATCTGAGAAGCCTATGGAGACATCGTAGGGCTCAGAAGCATGCTATAAATAACAAAAGATGCCACAGCCTTTTGCTTTTCTTTTCAACATGCCAACTTCTTGATGATGATGGTGAAGAAATTAAAGAAATCTAGCACAGAGCTAGTCAAACATAAAGGCAAGTGTCTGTGTGCACACTGGTGGCCACAGGGACATTACTGCTCCAAAGAACCTAGTAGTTACTTCAGAGAACCTATCTGTCAGGCCTCACCCTACCACTTAGGAAAGCTCACAAGAATGCCAAATAAGTAGTATTTATTGAAGAAAGGTTGGAAGCCATAAGCAAGGAATTTCAACAACTTCTATGATTCAAGAAGTTACTAGCTAGTGTGAGAATTAGTTGTCACACGGTTGGTGAAAAACAGTACAACAGCAAATCTGACCGTTGCAAAAACAAAGGACAGATGGAAACCAGTCCATTCAGGAGAGGGGTGGAGTTTTCCATTCCAAAGGGCCAGGAGGAAAAAAAAGCACAAGACAGTTTGAACCTTGATTCTGTATAAACGGCTTGCTCTTGAAGGAAAGAGAGGAAATGTGAATAAACTAATTGTGTCTGGTCACCTTAAGAGTAAAGTCTTAATATAAAACAATTATCTACATGCGTCAATTGTCCTGGGGAAAAAAAACTTGGTTTGCCCTACCATCAATAGCTAATGATCATTTGCATAATGTCAGATATAGAAACCATTCTAGAAATTATTAGCAGAAACAATTCTAATACTAGAAAACACTGTGGTGCGCAGTAACAGAATTAGGTAGTCTTAGACAGAGCTACCTTTCTGGAAATGAAAGCATTTTTACTTTTCCTAACAAAAATTACTGGGTGCCTCCCACACTGAAAAAATCCACATAACATTTTTAGCATTGCCTGCTGAAAAGCAACAGGTTCTGAATGTGAGCAAAAGAAGAATAAAAAACAACAGAAAAATATTAAAATAAATTAGGAAACATGGGAAGAAACAGAGCTGGTATAATGGAGTCCTAGTTCTCCAGACTATCCCATTTCACTGTATGTTCATGACACAGGAAACTTACACTAGCTTTGAACTCACCCAAGTGTCAGAAGTTGACTGAGAGCTTGGAGATTGGCTTCCACCACTCTGGACTCTCCAAGCAGAAAGAGACTCTTCAAAGTCTGGAAAGGGAAAACGGAGAGGGACAGAATCCAAGTTTATCAAAAGCGCATTATTTCCTCTTGCCACCAACAGATTCTCAGCTTCTTGGAACGTTGATAGTGAGCTCGGTATCCGAGATACACAAGAATACTTGGTCATCCATAAGCCTCATCCAGGCAACCACAGTTTGTAATTTGGCTAATAAGGCTATACAAAACATGATTGACCTAAACGAGACTTCCCCAATCCCAAATTATTTTTAACTTTTAAACAACCCCCTTTCATTGCCCAGTAAGCAAAAGTCAACACTGTATGAAATACTTATAAAGGTTTTTCTTTATAAATATAGAAATTTAGTTTTTTCAATACTCTGTATAACATCTGCTTTTTGAATTGTGACGCTCAAGTGTGGGACATGGTAATTAATCGTCACTGGTAAGCATTTTGTGCCATAAAACTGATGACAAACTGTTGTTTATAATCATATGCCCCACGATACTGATTTACCCAACAGTGAATAGACTTAAGGTGAAGGTACACTTGATTTAGCGGGATGGGTGGAGTGGAGAATGCTGATTGGAAAGAAGAGAACCACAAGGAACTCTCTATTATTTTATACAAGAGAAAGCAATAAGCCACCAACTGTTTACTTAGCGTATCCAGTCTGATTGTCTGCCAAACAAACCTCCATGATACACACTGAGAATTGATAGTTTCCACGTTCCTCTCAAAGTACACATAAGAAGGGGCCCTTGCTCTGTATGGAGCACTGCCAACAATTCTCATGAAATGAAAAAGTATTTCATAAACCCAGTATGGAATTTCTCACAGGACGTCATTAACACAGCCACAAAGAACAGAGAAATAAATTGCCAGTATAATCTTTTAAAGCCGTATCTTGCCTTTTCAGCCTCTTCCTTCCTTTACATTACACATGTATTCTTCTTGAAGTTCTACTTAATATATATATCTTAGAAATTCCTACATTCAATTCTTCTTCTTCACAAAGAGAAAGAATAAATTACACAGGCACCTTTTCCATCTCCAACTACAAACATGCATTTTCTAAAAAATCTAATTGCACCCTGAACACTGAACCAGATCAAGGAGTAAGGTTTAGGAATGCACAAGTATTGTAACTTTACATATTCACAGAGGATATTTTAGATTGTCACATAATTAAAACTGCAATCATGAGAAGAAACTATTGAGAACAAAGGAAAGAACAGTGAGATTCACAGTAGGTGAATTCTTGTAAATACCACTTACCATTCATGCCATTCTTTGTTGATACCACGTGATCTCCCAAGGAAAAATCCACATCAAATGTATACCGACCCAGATAGCACCCCTTCACCATCTCATGCAAATGCTCATAGAAGTGGCAATGATGTAGCAAGGCCAGCAGGGCAGGTTTTCCAGACAGAGATAGACCAGATCCTTCATCATGTACACAAGGCCCCTGGAAGGAACAGAGGGAGGGAGGGTAAAAATGTTCTCCTCCTTATATTACAGGTTCTCATCCTATACTCAAGGGTAAGGTAATAGGGTACCAGGGATGAAATTTCTTCCCCCCCCCTTTTTTCAATTTTGAGGACTTTGTGTTTACAGTACTTCGTAACTTTACTTTTTACAGGGAAAACTGTGCCACGGATTGTCGATAGTCTGATGTCAAATTTGGCAACTCAGGAACATGAAAATCTCACATCTTTCATCTTACAGTGCATATGGGGAAGGATCTGTAAATCGTGAATCCATGAACATGCAGGTAAGCTGCAATTTATAGCTTACTGAAAAAAAATTATCTCCTTGTAGGTGTTCATTTTTCATTTTTTTGAAAACTAACTTCCACACTCTTAATTGTGGTATAATTGTAATTGTAGAATTTAAGCAAACTTCAACATTTTTTTTTAATTGGGAGGATTTAACTCATAATATAAACATTGTTTCTTCTTTCTCCTTCCTGTCCTTCCCTACACTCCTCTTTATTTTTCTTCATTTTAACAGATACATTAGGGTATTAAAAAAACATTGAATAAAATGTGGTTGAGAGCCAGTTTGGTGTAGTGGTTAAAGAACCAGGCTAGAAACTGGGAGACCGTGAGTTCTAGTCTCACCTTAGGCAGAAAGCCAGCTGGGTGACCTTGGGCCAGTCACTCTCTCAGCCCTACTTGAAAAGTTGCAACTGTGACTTTAGAAGTAGGACTTAACCTGAGTCTCTTTTTATGACTGATACAGAATTTGGTGTATTCTTTCAAAGGTGATGATACCTTGAGCGGAATTAGACAGACACTCACAGTCACACAAACATGCATAACTAATTGGCTTCTTGCAAAATCATCCTGCACTATTGGATCAACGCCATTTGTTTGCAAACCCAGCAAGTCTATCAGCACCTTTCCAGGTGAATAGTTTATTAATGGTTGGTTATTTTCCATTTGAAATAGCAAATTTAATTGCTCGGTGAATGCTTTTTAATTGCAATTTAAGACTTGAGCAAATTTGGAATTGTGTGCGTATGTTAACAGAAGAAATATGAACACTATGTTGCAAAATGTATTAATACAAAATGAAATGGTAACAGTATCCTAGAATCCTATGAAAAGTTTTTTACATTACAGACTAACTTAAAAATGAGTTAGAGGTCAGAAATCATTATGGATCCTCATACTAAAAACTACGGATTGTAACATCAGATTGGCTGCTTCAAAATGTCAAATTATTATCCACATTTTATTTTTTAAATCTTTTAATTCCTTAACGAGAACATTTTGTTCTTGAAATGAAAAAAAAATATGGCTGGGGCTCATTTTTCAGTTCTCTTACCTTCATTTGAGAAAATCCTGTGATTTCAACTGTAACTCTCTAAGATATTTAAGTAAGTTGTCACAGCTGCATCCATTTTCTTTCAAGTTGCAGTAGTAACTTTATGCTAGCCCTGCAGTAGCACCTAAAATTCTGTTAATCCAAATATAGAACTAGCAGACAATACTGATGACATGTTTCATGCAATAAATGGAAATACATTCTAAAAGACTCTTGCCAAATTCATTCTTATGCTACTAGTCACAAACTCCAGATGATCAATATATAGCTTAGGTTGTAAACAACCATCACAGATCTTAGGTTTGATGCAAAGGATATTCTTCATCCCTTTAGTGAGCATCTGGGCAAGATTAATCTCAGAGCCAGTATGTTGCTGTGGGTGTCGCTGGACTATGGACATCTGCTATACTAGTTTTGCATGTTTTCCAATTGTGGGCTGCTTGTTTTGCATCATTTAAACTGAGCCTTAGGTTTTTCACTCCATCTTCAGTTTGCTTTGCCCATATTTTTGTTGGTGCTGTTCACTGAGACTTCCACTGTGTGGGTTACTTTCTCCACAGTGGTCTGCAAAGAAGGTGAAGTTCTGCCATTCTACATACATGTCCAAACCATCTTAATCTGCATTTTTGTATTTCAACCTCAGTTGTAAATTATTTACTGCATCTCACTGTTACAGTATCACTCTTGAGACAGCTGTGTAGGGAGATTCCAGTATATGTTGTAGGTGCCACAT
The DNA here is from genome assembly GCF_035149785.1 of Candoia aspera. Classification (NCBI taxonomy): domain Eukaryota; kingdom Metazoa; phylum Chordata; class Lepidosauria; order Squamata; family Candoiidae; genus Candoia; species Candoia aspera. Next base: position 152,170,436 of record NC_086155.1, on the reverse strand, counting down.
TAGGAAACCATCAGTCTTGTTTAGGCCTGCTTTTAACAATGTCCGTGTCTCAAATCTGTACAGCAAGACCAGCAGGACAGTGCCTGCAAGATTTGCATCTTAGTTTTCACTGAAATGTTTTGTTTCCTCCTGAGGCACCAGTTTAACAATTCAAAGACAGCACTGGCCCAGCCAATTCTGCTATGTACTTCTCCTTTTGATTCTGGTTTCTGTTCTTCCACCCGTGACTCAAGAAACCTGAACTAGTTAACCTACTCTATTTGGACATCAGGCAGTCTGCTGATGCAAAAGATACTACTCTAAACACAGACACACACACAGAAGCTATGACTCATTTTATATTTCACACTAGAGCAACCAACTTGGAAAATCAGAATAGAATTCTGCTTCAGTTTTGCTCAAGAGGAATGGCTAGAAAACCTATTACGTCCTTTGTGAATATTTTGGCTGGCGTTTCCACAGGCATATGCAGAATACTGCTACTAGTTTCCCCCTGCTCACTGGGTCCAATCCAATAAGCTTTATTTTAAAAGCACAGATTTACTATTGAAAGAGTTCTTAAGCATCCATGAAATATTTAAAAAGTTAATCACAAGCATACTAAAAAGCATTAAGATAACAGCTTCATACTGACAAGTCTCAAATAGGCAGCTTGCCAAACTGTCTATTACTAATCCATGTTGGCACTGTTCCTCAAAGCAGGAATTCCATTTTCATCTCCATGTCCTTCAAGTAGCTATATTAAGTTGTTTTAAAATTAATTTTGCAAACAGCTGTTTGATTAAAATCAAATTCCTGTCAATGCCTGCTTTCACGTGTCTCCCTTTGATGCCACTGCAGAGCCAGACATCAGCCCGAGTAGTGAGGTCCTGCTGTCATGGAGCCTCCTTTGGCTCCTTTAACTGTGAAAAAGCTTTTCTAGCCCCATAACTTTCATTACCAGACCAAAAAAACAGTCTCCCACAGCTAACAAAGAAAATTGTGATCTGTTCAGAGTTTCAGCAGGATTGACAGTTAAGAACATGTAGTGATTTTTGAAGAAGGACCTGGAGAATGCCTGCTTACTAGTACTTCCTAGTACTAGTACTTACTTCTAGTACTTACTAGTATTTTTCTAGCTCCAACTTTGAGGAGAACAGACACAGGAGCCACATGATTCCTTCATATTATATCAACAGCACCAAGCATTCCAAAGGAAGTTTTAAAGAGTCATGTTACATTTTGTTTCATAAACCCTCCCCAACTACAGGATAACAAGACTTAAGCAGCATTATCTCATATGCATTGATACACTTCATTTCACTAGATACATTGCTATGAGCCATCATCAACCCATAAATTAGATTCTGAACCACTGTGGAAAGCATCCCAATAGAAAAATGTTTACAAATATTGTAACATCAAATACAGAAAACAAATTGAATTCAATCAGATTGATAGCAAGGGAGAAGGAATGTGATGGCAGATTTGCCTCTTAGAGATCACAGCTCTATATCTAACCTCACATGGAAAAATCCACATAATCCTATGGCCTGAGGACACTGCATCTATGATCGTAAATTACAACTAAAGCGAATTGGAATTCAGATATGTATTTCCTTTTAAAACAAAAATAGTTGTGAATGTTAATTGAAAAATGGTATAATGGGTCCATTTTCAAGACATTTCTAAATCTACTTTTTACGAGTTGCTTAACCTGAAAACCACCAATACAGAAACCTTTTTTTGAGGATCAATAGGACCAGGAGAAAATTCTTTTGCTTCTCTCTTAACAAGATAAATTGTGCATCTGTTTCACATCTTGGTACATCTAAAACAGCTTGTACTCTTGCTAAGTTATAAATTGCTGTTTATAAACCTACTGATGAACAGTAATAACATATCAAGTCAACTAGTCACCTGCCAAATGGAGTCTTTAGCCTCTTCAGCTGGCAGTGGGATAACCAAAAGATTCTGGAGAATAAATGCAGCCTACAAGGGAAAAAAGTCAAACATCAACAGTGCCATCTGGCTGCAGTTAAAAGGACCTAAGATAGTATATATTAAATCATCAATATGATGCAATGAACACATTAAATTAATACAGTTTTTCTGTTTTAAGACTCCAGAAGCTTTTTTGCTATTCAATGGATTATTTAAAATAAATCAAATTTTACATTCTATAGTAAAATTGAAGCAGAGAGGAAAAAGATCTTTCTATGTAATTTTTTGAACAAATTCTTATACAAGTCAATAGCTTAAAAGGTGAAAGTATTGTAATTCAGATAGTATTAAATTTATTTTTTGTACTAACATTTCAATTGTCATAGTTCTGTCAACTTTCTGAAAATTGCTTCCTGCATATCACTTAACTTTTCACAATGGCTAACCTTGTTTGTTTACATTGTGGAGAAAGATGAGGTACCCCTTAAAATTATTATGGAGATTGATTCCACTTTGTTTTTACTTTCTCTCCTCTCAGTATCTAGGAAATTGCAATCCCAGAACACCTAGATGGCACGTCTAGAGGCATCTCATGCCGTATGAAAAACAGGAGTGAGAAAGGTCTTGGGAAAAACACATGAAGTGGTTTAGTGATCTGATTGGCCACATAAAGGCAGACTCCTCATAAGCTGACTAAGGAACATTTGTCACATAACTGCTGTTCCGGACTAGATCTTAATCAAAGACAATTTATTCTTATCATGCATTCCCAAAATAAATTCTAAATATGGCTAGATTTGGACATTGTTTTAAATCCCCTTATATGGTTTATAAAAGAAGGAAGGTATGATAATGAACAAATGCTTTTCAGGCAAAAATATTAAAAACGTTAAGGCGTATCACTGCAGTTATTAGCTATATCTTGATAGTATCACAGCCATTGAAACTTAAGGGAAAAACTTATATAGACATTAAAATCTTCCAAGTCATTTTTTAAAACAAAATGGGTATAATCCAGTCAAAGAAAAACTCTGAAAAAAATAGGAATAACTTCCCACTTCACTCTGTATGAGTGAGAAGGTCTGATAGATGCCTTTTTATAATTAGAATGTGTGGGACTTAACTATATGAAAGAACCCAAGAAATTTTCTGACAAGTTTAAAACACCTTAAATGCCAAAAAAAATCCTAGAACACATGTACAAGTAATTTAAAGCATGGGGAGGGGGAACCACCCCTCCTCAATTGCATGATATTATATAATTTCTGCATCTCTTATGATTGCAACCATAAAAAAATAATAGGAAATAGACCTAGATTATAGTTAAGTTTCAAAAAGCAAAAACAGAAAACGTATTTATATGCATTTTGTTCGGAGCTGCACTAGAATATTTCTCCTTCCTCCTCTGTACCATAACAGTTTATAAGTCAGGGTAAATGCAGCCATGAGCTGCATCTTTCTTTGGTATCTAAATGCATTGCAATTTCCTTGAAGATTCCTGTAAAGGAAAATACTAGGTAAGCATTACTGAAAGTACTTGGAGAAATGCATCTAATGCAGTAGATGACAACGCTAGCAACCATTTATATAGGAATCATCCACACCCAAAGCTTTTCCTTTAACTCCATATACTGCAACAGTTTTCATTGTTCAGGGGCACCATCCCTTGGAGAAGCTTTTCAGAAGAAGAGAAAGGCAGACAAGAGAAAAGCTAAGTGCGCAGTCTACAGTTACATACCTCTCTTCGCACCATGCTGCATTCGGATTTGTCCAGAAGGATGTTAATTACAGTTCCCCATAATCCTCCTGATATGTTCTGGCAACTTTCTGCTAAAGCAAAGCATCCCACTTCTAGTGATGTAAGTGCTGATCCTATTGCAAGTGAAGTGAACTTTACCTAGTATCAATGACAAATCACATTAAATTTATTTAAAGATTTGTGTGGCTGCCCATCTCAAGGCACAACTGTGGGCGGCTCACAATTTATACATTAAAACTCATGTTCCCACCAGACTTCTCCATGCATCTTATATAGCATGTTGACGATTTATAAGTGTCTGTTCAAATTAAGAATTGATTAAATAGCGTGGTTTTTACCGTAAATTATTTGCCTCAATCTAGTTGCTGAATATTAAACATGTACTTTCAGGAAGCCCTAATTTATGGAAAATTTAATCCACATATGAAGCCTTCTAGGATAAGTATTTTTTAAACATTGAGAAACTAATTATTTTCCTATAAAACACATATGCATGAAGACAAAACTATTCATCCTAAACCAATGAATAAAATGAATAAAAAAGATCCAAATTTAAAATCTGATCTCAGTAAATTAAGTTTATTTTCTCTCTTTTTTTCCTTCCCCCAAAGTATGATTAAAACAACAAAAAGAAGTAATTCTGAATCTGACAATCTTATACATGAAAACATTTTATACACTGGAACTTGAAAGAAAATAGAAAATGGCAACTTTATCTAATGAAACACACTTGAATCCATGATTAGTCATTATCAACTTTGCTGGACAGGAATTTTGGGAGTTACACTAGATTGGGGAATCTGGTTTATGTCACAATAAATCATTAAAATACATAGAACCTTGTTGTTCTTACATTTCATAAAAGAAGCTCTTTTAAGATCCCCTTCTTTTCAGCTGTACATATGATATTACTTTAACATAGCACCCAACTCTTCAACATGTTACGCAACACTAGTAGTCTCGGGTTAACGATCACTCATTCAGCAACTGTTCAAAGTTGCAACTGTGCTGAACGAGTGGTACTTACGACCGGCCCTCAAAGTTCCAGCCATCGCAGCACCCCCACGGTCAATTTGGGTCCTTGGCAACAAGCTCACACTTATGATGGTTGTAGCATCCCACAGTCACATGATCACAAAGCTAGAAATCAATGGGGATCACAAAGCAAGTCAATGGGGAGGTCGGTGGGGAAGGTCACAAGTCGCTCTCATCACTTTTTCTCCCGAGGAGCCCACTATGGATCTTATACTCCATAGCATGCAACTGCCCGCAGCACCTCCCTTGCCTGCACTCACACGGTGCCACAGCACCTCCTCCCCCACCTGCCAGTGGCACTGCAGCATCCCCTCCCCTGCCCGCCAGCCTGCTTGCAAGCTGCCTGGGACTTGCAACCTTCCCTGCGGACCTCCCCATTGACCTTGCTTGTTGGAAACTGGCAGGAAGTTGCAATTTGCAGTCATGTGCGGTCCTCACTTAATGACGGCAATGGGGACTGCTGGGATTGCTGTTGCTAAGTGATGCAGTCATGTGATATTGCGCTTCACAACCGCTTCACTTAATGACTGAAATTCTAGTCCCAATTACTGTCGTTAAGCGAGGACTACCTGTATTGTCAAATTGAGTCCACATCAATCCCACCTCCATGCAGCCTCCAAAGAATTCTAAGAATAAAAGAGCTCACAACAAATTCTCATATTCTTTACCATGTCAACAGTTTTTTTTCCGTGAGATTTCAACAAAACTAGCAAAGGGTAGCATTGTGGGTGTGTGGAAACAATGGTACAAGAAAAAGGAAGTATGCTTTTTCTTTCCTTGGGAGCAATGATATATTCCTACATATGGGAGATTTCTGAAAGGCATTTTAAGTTGAACAAATGTACTTCCACCTACTAGGGAGGTGGCTGGATTGTGCTGCAGCGATAATATGCAAAATGATTATTCCAACAATAGGTAATCTAGTATTAGCAGAAAATAGGCTTTTGTTCTGTAATTCATATTTTTCATGCTGATCATTGCACAGAGAAAAGAAAGAAGCTGTTACAACAGCTGTTCTTCCAACTGCCGTCTTAGCTTATAAATAGGCAATATAACTTCGGAATATCAAGATTATTTCATCCAGGCCCTTCCACTTCCATACTTACTGTAATTAGTTGGGTACAATAATGGCTATTTTCCTCCAATTGCTCCCTCCCTTTTTTCTCTCATGTTCAACTTACCCACAGACAGCTTAAAAAACAAAACAAAACCCTGTGCCTCTTCTTCTGTTTGCAAAGCTTCAAGAGTGAACTTTTTTCAGTACTAAAGACCACACTGAAAACCCAGCATGAACCAGATGTCCAACCCACACATACAATGGAATGGTGTGTGTGTGTGTATGTATGTGTAGGTAGGTAGATAGATACACACACACGTACTTTAACAGCCTATATAGATGAGCATTGGATGTGAGGCATAACACAATGAAGAGAAGACTCTTGTGTAATGGTTGCCTCTGGGATGGATGCACATGGAATGAAATGAGCTTGTTTAGAGAAAAAATCCTTCACAACCCAAATGAGAGTTTTCTTCTGACTGGGAGGAAGGTCCACAATGAAATCCACAGAAATCTCGTCCCAGGGGCGGGATGGGCTGGCCACTGGCTGTAAAAGCCCCTGTGGTTTCCCCCCTTTTCATTTTGACATGGCACAAACAGGATAGGAAGCAACATAGTCCTTTACGTCACGCCTTAAGGTTGGCCACCAAAATTGATGGCAAACCAAATGCAAGGTTTTGACAAAACCAAAGTGTCCAGCAAGTTTATCATCATGGGAATGCTGCAAAACATCAGCTCTTAAAGTTTCAGGCACATAAAGGCGGTGTTCCACCCATGCCAGACCGTTTTCAAAAGAAACAGTGTCTCTATTAGCTAGCAACCAAGTGTCAGATTTCAGCCCCTGGAGAAAGTCCTTCTGTAACTGACAAGGAACTTGCACTTTCCGCTTCCCAGACTGGGCTGGGGGCAGGGTTGCCTGTGCACAGGTCTGGCTCCAAGTGGCAGCAACCAAGCCCAGTTGTGATTCAGTGAGAACAGTCCCAACCACATCTGCCACCTGGTCAAGGTCCTGAGGCAACCGTGACAAAGCATCGGCCAGAAAGTTTTTTTTCCCGGAATAAATTTTAACTGGAAGTTAAAGCGACTGAAAAACTGAGCCCAGTGAATCTGTTTAGGGCTGAGACGTCGTGGGGTGCGGAGGGCTTCCAAATCCGTGATTGGTCCAAACCTCAAAAGGGCATTTAGCGCTTTCAAGGAGATGGCGCCAGGTTTCTAAAGCTGCTTTTACAGCTAACACCTCCTTTTCCCAAGCATGCCAACAGCATTCTGTTTCAGAAAATTTTCTGGATAGATAAGCGCAGGGTTTTAAGCGATTTTCTGAATCCCTTTGTAACAAAATAGCCCCAATAGAGGAGTCAGAAGCATCAACTTGGACCACAAAGGGGCGCTCAGGATCAGGGTGCTGTAGAATAGGTTCAGCAGTGAAAAGGGTTTTTAATTTCTCAAATGCTGCCTGGCATTCAGGCGTCCCAGTCAGCACTGCCCCAGGATTTTTTACTTTGCGTGTCTCCCCCAAACCCTTGGTATGGAGCAAATCAGTGAGGGGCAGAGCAATCTCAGCGAACCCCTGGATAAATTGCCAATAGAAATTACTGAACCCTAGGAAACTTTGTAATTGCCTCCAGGTGCGGGGGCGTTCCCAACTTAGAATCGCCTGAATTTTTGCAGGGTCCATTTCTATGTCCCGGTCAGACACTTGATAACCCAGATAGTCAAGTTGGGTTTTGTGAAACTCACATTTGGGAAGTTTGGCATATAGTCTGGCATCCCTAAGCTTGCGTAACACCTGTCTGAGGAGGCGTTTGTGTTCCTCCTCGGTTTCAGTGTAAATGAGGACATCATCTAAATAAACCAGAACCCCTTTAAGCAAATAATCATGTAATACTTCATTAATCAATTGCATGAAGACTCCGGGCGCCCCTGCCAACCCAAAAGGCAGGACTTTGTATTGAAACAACCCTAGTGGGCAATTAAAAGAGTTTTCCACTCATCTCCAGCTTTTATGCAAATGTGGAAGTAGGCTTCGCGAAGATCGAGCTTGGAGAAAATCTTGCCCTTCGACAAATGAGCTAACATGTCCTTCATGAGCGGAAGAGGGTACTGTTGACAATAGAGACAGAATTTAACCCTCGATAGTCCATACAGAGTCGAAGTGTGCCATCTTTCTTTTCCTGGAATAACACAGGAGCCCCAACTGGGGAATTAGCAGGTTCAATAAACCCCCTTGACAGATTTTTGTCAATGAAGTCCCGTAATGCCTCAAGCTCCTTCTGAGTCATCAGATAAATTTTTGGTTTGGGCAATTGAACATTGGGGACCAACTCTATTGCACAGTCAATTTTCCGGTGGGGGGGTAACTGATCTGCTTCCATCTCCCCAAATACGTCTGCAAACTCTTGGTATTGAGCAGGCAAGCCTTCTAAATGTGGCAAGTCAGGGTGCGGTGTGGAGCTCGCTGCCCTTCCAACCCCCGCTCGTGCAACTATCTCTGCTGTAGGAGCTTGGTAAAATCCATCTGCAAAAGTCACAGTTCTGTGTTCCCAGTTTATATAGGGGCTTCGATAGGTCAACCATGGGATCCCCAAGATTACAAAGGGATTGCCAACAGGTGCTACCACGAATTTCAAAGTCTCATGGTGACTGACCATTTGCATTGCCACAGTTCCAGTGAAATGGGTTGCCCGCCCCCCCTGCTGTTGAACCATCCAACTGTGTGAAGATCAAAGGATGCTGGAGGGGGAAACTAGGCAGGTCCAAAGCAGCAACCAGATCAGGGTGAATTAAACATCTGGATCACCCAGAGTCAACTAAAGCCCATACCTCTGTAGTTTTTGTGCGGGAACCCAATTTCACTTTTACTGCTAAAGTGGGACAGTCAGCACTCACCATAGCATCTTCGCACCCAACCTCTTCCACCTGCCTGGTGGCGCCCTTCATGGCAGGTGGCTGGCGTTTCCCGCCGGCTCCTTAGAGTTGTCTTCAGCCTCTCCCGAGAAGTATATTACTTCTTCATCATCGGCTGTCCCTCTGGCTGCTGTCATTCGCTGAGGGGGGGGGCGATTTGGCCGGCGGCTTCCCCGCTCAATCTCCAGCCTTGGCTTTTGGGCAATCAGCTGCTCGATGGCCTTCCTTTCCGCATCGGAGACACTGACCCCTCACATAGCGCCGATCTCTCTCCTCATCCCAGGCTTTATAGCTTGGCCAGGCAGCAGTCGCAGCACTTTGGGGTCCCCTCATGGTGGCGGGTGGTTTTTCAGATTTTCTAGTTTGCATGAAGTTATGCTGAGCATGCTCAGCCTTTCCTGCCAGACAGATCCAGTCGTACAATGACTCAGGGTCATCTCTACACAATGCCCACCGCATCACTTAATTGAACATACCAGTCAGCCGCTCGACCCTTCAACTTGGTGGCAATGGCAGTTATTTTAGCCTCTTCAGAAGGGAAGCATGCCCCAAATTGCCTCATATAACTTTTAGCATTTGTTAAAAAAAAAAGATAACTTTGTTGGATCCCCATCAAATTTGACAGAAAAGTCTCTCACTCCACCTCCGGTTGGAGTGGGACCAGCAGGCACTTGAGTGGTTTGGCCCCAAGTTACAGTAGTTTTCCCCTTACGGGGTGGGGATACTGATGGCCAGGCTCTGCGGGGTGGAGATTCATCCCAGAGCCGTCTCCGGCCCTGCTCCGCCGGCGGTCTGGATGGGAGGATGGGGGATGATTGCGGGAAGCTGGGATCTCCTCCGCATCTCCCCTACCCCTCCAGTGACAAAGACAGGTTTTTCAACATGAACTCCATCGATTCTATTTTGGCTTCCACCACTCTTAGTCTCTCAGGGGTTTGAGAGTCCCCTCTCCTTTGCGCGCCCGGTTTCCTCTCAGTTGACACCATAGTAGATTCTGTCTGGGGTTAGTGGGAACCAATATTTCCAGGACTCCTGGTTGGGGTTCCCCCACCTCATCCAAGGTGAACAACTCTGCGAGTAATTTGCTGGGTGCCGGTTGCTTTGGCTCTTCCCCATTGTCAGATTCCTCTGCATCAGAATTGGAACTCGATTCATCCCTTAACAGGTCTTGGGATTCTGAAGGTTCTGGGGTGAGATTCAGTTGACCGTCGACTCAGGCATCACGCTAGCCATCTCCTCGAGTCCCCCGGCCATAGATTTTGACTCGGCCATTGTTAACTATTTTCCCTCACAAGAAACTGATCTTGGCAGGAGCTAACGGTACAACTTTGGGGATTCTCAGCTTTATGTAATGGTTGCCTATTCTAAAACACCATCAGACTCATAAGTGTGAATTCAAAGATATCTGATTTATTAAAGAATAGTATACAGGATCACAGAGAAAGCTGAGAATGATAAAAGCGCACCAAATTCAAACTAAAAACCCTCGGTGCAAATGAGATCCCTCTCCCCGTAGAATCTTCTCAAGTTCACAAATCCCAGGTGCTCCTAACGGTTTCTGATGGTCTGTGGGAAAAGTCCTTGAACAGATAACATAACGCAAACGCATTCCATTGTACTGATTTCACATACAGAGGTCTCACAGCAGCTTCCTCCCAAACAGAAACGCATGTCAGCGCCATGGCATGTGAAACGTTATGATGTATAAACTACATTGAATCAGTGAACATGACATCTTGTGCTCCAGCAGAAGATAGATTAGGGCAGAGCAAAGCAGTAATTTCTACCTAATTTTAGTTCTCATTTTCAGAAGCTGTGCCATCTTGTATGCTAATCTCTGTGCACAAGAAACATCTGCCTTCCAGATTTATCCAGTGGCTGATAGTTGCCAAAACAATTTACAATTTGATCATAATGGTGACTATGCTGCAGACTTCTGATTCTTCATCTAACTACCCCAGATAAAAAAAGAAAAGCATCTCACAATTGATTGAGGTCTATGGCAGAGCAGATTTATTTAGACATTTTAAGACCCCGTGTATCATTTCTTAAGTCTCTTTACAGACACTAAAATCTTCTGTTAACTGGGAAGTATTAGATGCAGCCCATTCACATTTCAGATATTTCAAAAATTCAAGACTGAAAGAAAGAAAGCAGCTTGATGAACTTAGTTTATTTATAATCATACTTGTATATGTGAATGAAAGAGTGAGAAAAAAATTTGTATGGATATAAACTCAAGATTCTGTGGGAAAGTATATTTATTTTGAACAATAGACTTCCAAGGAAGAATGATCAGACTTCAATTGTGTTTAAAAAGATACAATAGATGGCATGATTCTGATGCTATATGTTCAGGAAAGGTTAGGGATAATCCCCTCCTTCTTTTGGAATTCCAAAAGGCATAAGGAAGTTTCCTGGTTTGTATGTTATGTGGTTGTGGTGCTGATGAACACCAAAATAAAGACCAAACTATCTAAAGTTCTTTCCAAGCTTGATGCGAATCAAGAAATAACCACACAATTGCTAAGGTCATTACTTCCTACCTCTGCAGCTTCAAGGCTGGGAGCCAAGCTGGTAAATCACAGTTTCAGTTCTCTTGCCATGGCAGTGAAAAAATATGCAATAAAAGATAGGATTTCACTAACCTCAGGGTCTCTATCTACCCATAATGGAATAAGCCATGCTAAGCCTTGTCGAAATTGACCTTGTTCTTCACTGTTATCATATGGCAAGAACCAGAGAGAAACCCAGTCCTAAGAAGGAAATATTTCCGTTAAAAACCAAACAAGCAACCTTTGGATTTTCTCTGAAGTTAGTTTTCATATACTATTAACTCCTTGTATATTTTCCCACATTTAAACCTATGAACTTTCTGAGTCAGTGAAATGCATATCCTAAGCTAGCACTTAAATAGCATACATAAGGCATAATAGAACACTAGTATATTTTGTAAAACTAAAAGCACCGCACAGTGAGAAAGGTCATCATATAATCTAGTAAAGTTAGAAAAAATGGAAGAAAGAATAAGATCAGGGCTCATTCTTTTCTCTTGCAAAACTGCATTTTATATGTGAAGTTATAAATGTGTGAAAACATAATGCTAATTTAACACTAAGGCTCTCTTCTTATTAAAAGTCATTGTTGATTAAATTAGACTGAATATACAGTTAAATACCTAAGGAACATCGAATATAAAACAGAAAATAGAGCCTACACCTTTATAGGGATGTACCTAACTCTGCTTCATCTAGCCTAGTTGGAGAAGGGTCCTTACAGTGTATTCTCTGCAGGAAATAGCTCTGAAACTGAAAAAGCTTTATCTAAAAGGTTTCTGGAAATTTTTACTGGAGAAAATCTTAATTCCTAGGTCTGTTCTTCTCATTCTTTTGCTCATTTTCAGTTTCTCCCAACAATTATGGGCATTCTTTTTGTTTTGTTTTGTTTTTTGAGTAAAGTCACATTCCCAGAGAAATAGTGATGGTTACATGGTCAGTGGAACAAAAGCAGAACAAAAAATGAAGATATCAATTCATTTCTCATTTTGTCACCCTCTTCTCCTTCCCACTATCAGAAAGCTGGAAGAGCACATAACTCTTACTAGAAGTCTTGACTGATCACTGATAGAGGAGTTTTGACATTAGATGGAAGCCCACATATGGCCCAAGGGTCAGAGAACACTCATATCTGTGTATTAATATAGCACCAAGGCAAACAGATGTGGGCTACCAGGAGAACTAAGATTTAATTTGCATATAAGCATATAAGATCCACAAATTGATCAAGTATTGCACAAATTCCAAGTTATCTGTGTGTTGACTTTTATTTCACTGACTGCATAGAGTGGACAATTACAATACACTGCTATGCATTAAAAAAAAACTTTTTCACTCTATACAGGTAAAAAAGAAAAAAAAGCTATACAATAGGCAACCAGTCAATTCCAAGCTCTTTTTAAGTATCTAGGCATATAACCTAGATACGTTATCTTAAACATTACCCTAGATTTAGTCAGCCATCAGTACTGAGGGAATGGTCCTTCTTAAATATAAAATGTTCCCACTTAAAATTGTTTTACCAAGGATCCAGCAACAAAATATTCATGCTGAACTATGAAAATAATATCAAGAGCACTGAGGTGTAAAAAAAAAAGTGATACTAAGCAATGCAGTAATCCAGGACAGAGGAGAACTTTATCTTATCATTTTCCTACCCCATCTAGAGCCTGAATGCTCATTTCATGGGACAAGTGAAGCAAACAAAGGACAGCACTCTTGGTAACTCCTTTCCCCATGAAAGACATGGCATTGCCTCCCCATTCAACATAAAAAGATGAGATGACCTGGAAGGAGAAGCAAGAAACGCTGATCAATGACTTCTCAAAAGTTTGTCACAAATATCATCTTATCAACCCTCAAAGACTGTAACTTTAAAGTCTGTAGCTTTACTACATGTATACTGTGTTTTTCAAAACTGGTGTATGAAAATTATAAACCTTGAACCTTTCTCATGCACACACAGTGAACTAAGTCCAAGGTGGTTATACTCCTAACTGAATTGCTTCTGTCGGGGTGGTGCGTGAGTGGAGGTGCAGAGGGTTGCTTGGGGAAATGAAACCTTTTACATGCAGATTCCATTCTGTTCGTTCTGGATCTGAAAATAGCTTCTACTCCCACAATGCATACATTCAGCATTTTTTAATTCTGTCCTTACTGGGCACTGGCCAGATGTAAGATGCAAAAATGTATTAATTCTCTCACTTGGGGGATATGCAAAAAGAGAGACAGTTTAAAAGCCTGAAGAATTTTAATAAAGGCCTGAAGAACTGACAGCTATTGTATGATATATCTGGGTATATGACCTGTGAGAGGTAGTATTTCCTTTGAAAGAGCTATGCCTGGATGATGTCTTGTTTAAAGATCTGGGGTGTGATATTTGGTTCTTTAAGCTATCAAGCTATCCTTTAGTTCATTTACTAAACATTGCATAGCATTCAAAAACTCAAATGAGAGGTGATACAGGATTTCTGAATTAAGATTTTTTTTCAGCTGTAGGGTTATTTTTTTTTAACATAGCGATGAACATACAATATTTACATGATGTACAACACCACTTTAAAATATTCCACTCTGCTGGGCTGTGTGTTAAAATGCAAGTTAGAGCCCATTTGTGGTGTTCTCACAAAGGAAATGATCTGAGGATTAGGCTTTTGTTTTCAGAAATTAACCAAGGAATATGGAAGCTATTATAAGTGAAATCCAATATGCTATTTTCTGATTCATGTTCAAAGGGGTAAAGATGTCTTTTAACTGCTATATGACAAGTGTGTTTTCCAAAATAAGCAACAGACACATATTTGCATCCTGCAGTAGTGAAAGGTATAAACAAACCACATTTAGTAATGAAACTATTCATTGACTAGAACCTGGTAAAATACTATACTACGATACCTTTTAAAATTCCCTTTCAATGACAAAGAAATAGGCTTTGGTCTAGAATTCTAGTAAACAAAATCCAATTCAAAGGATGAGCTCCCTAGAGAAACGCCCACCTGTGGGGGATACAACGAAACCTGTACCCCCTCCCTCTAATGAAATATTGACCAGAGCGTCAAGCATTCTGCTTACAGAAGGGACACTTCAGAGTCAATCTGCTGTTTTTATTTCCCAGTCACACAAAAATTATTCATCGTTCATTTACCTCAAGAAGCCCAGCTAAGTATTTCTTGCAAATCATGAATGGCTCCATTGTGACAGAGTATGAACTCCAGCCTGGGAGTGAAGTGACATGAACCATACCACTTAGCGTTCTTTCCAAAGAAGGTAATCCATAGAAATGAGGGGCATCTGTTACTCGCAAATACTGAAGAAGTTTCAAGGCTAGTTCTGTTCGGAAATAGCCAGTAAGTTCTAAGTCTTTTCTGTAAAAAAGATGGTAAGATTAGAGACAGTTTGGTGTAGTGGTTAAGGAACCAGGCTAGAAACTGAGAGACCTTGAGTACTAATCCTGCCTTAGGCACAAAGCCAGCTGGGTGACCTTGGGCCAGTCACTCTGTCTCAGCTCTAGGAAGCAGGCCAGGGCAAACCACTTCTGAACTCTTGCCAAGAAAACAGCAAGGACTTGTCCAGGCAGTCACCAGGAGTCAACACTGACTTCAAGGAGCGTGCGTGCACACACACACAGATATTGTATTATATAAATTGGCAGTGTTGATTATACGGCAGTAGTGATTATTTACATCCATAACTGAAAATATTTTATCTTAGACCTAATATGCTAGAAGGGAGAGTGGGAGTTAGACTGGGTATAAGAGCAGAATGGAAAGACTGCAGCAAACATTTGGACACAATAAAGATACTTCTAGAGCTATGTCTAAGAAAAAAGTGAAGGCATTCAGTATCCCTGTCTGTATCACTTATAAAAGGAATCTTTTGAAGTTATAATTAAGCTTTGAGGAGGCTGCATGTGGCTCTAGAGCATCAGGTCTTGCACCCCTGCTATATACAGTACTTCAAGTAAGTCTTAACCAGGAGGTGTTCCAAAAAGCCTTACTCCCTGTTACCATCTTCTACATATTAAAAGGCTGAAACACTTTAAGAATCAAATAATTATACTAATGATTTGTACTGCAGGGCATCTCATTTTATGCCATACCTGTCAGTAACAGACATGAACCTGAGCAGAAGTATATTAAAGAAAGCAATCAATTCTTTGTGCAGTTGTTGTCTTACAGCAGTCTTTAGGTCATCAGCTTCATCTTGTGCCTGAGATTCTGGTTGTACCACAAGATCTAGCAGAGATTTTGGATTCTGCACAGGAGATCAGGGCATAATATCAGAATAGAACAATTATTTCATTACCTATTCTCCAACAGAACATAAAAATCAGGTTGAAACTAGCAGTTGATATGCTTCTTCCATACTAGAAAGAATCTATGTAAGAATACATTTTTTAACAATTTATACAGAATGAATATGCTGCATAACAGAGTACACCAAGTTATTCAGTAAACTAATTTCAGTAATATAAAATTTCAAGCAACCAGATGGTAAGAGTTTCCTGGCAGAGACAGGACAAATTTACCACATGGTTTGTTAACTGGCACTGACTCCTTGGCTACAACCTTCCAGATTCAGTGAGTTTTTGAGGACAGTTTTTTATTTTTTTGTGAACTACTATATATCCAAATGTACTCCCTGTTGTAATAGCCATTCTGTGGGAAGCATATATTTCTCCTGATCTCAAATCGATTTTTATTGGAAAAAACATGATTGTTTCTAATCTCATGTGCTTCTTGCTGTGGAACAATCTTCTGGTAAGTTCTTGTGCAACGTTTATACAAGATAATGGAGCAACACGAAGGCTCTTTTTCTGCAGAGGATAGAGGGCCTCCTACAGTGGATTGTTCCTCC
Source organism: Candoia aspera (assembly GCF_035149785.1). Lineage (NCBI taxonomy): Eukaryota > Metazoa > Chordata > Lepidosauria > Squamata > Candoiidae > Candoia > Candoia aspera. The sequence continues at coordinate 152,154,346 of NC_086155.1, read as the reverse complement.
AATTCACTCCAGCTGGTGGGGCCAGGATTTTAGACCATACTATGGGAAGTAGTTGCCACCTCCTAGTTTAGATTACACATAAAGAGAGCTCCATCCAAAAATACCAAAGAAAAGAAAGCAAAGAAAAAAAAATTAACCCTTCTTATACTTCTTACTATTCACACATGACACAGGATAGAGAGGGATAAAGAGCCTTTTGAGACACGGGTAACGTTACAGAGCTCTACAAATATGAAAATACAGAATCTGTTGAAATCAGATGTTACTCAAGACCCTTACATGCTTCAGGACCACGTCCAGGATCCATTTTAGGTGTTCAACCTCTGAAAGGTTCTTCTGTTCCTTCAGAAACTTGTTTAAAAAGGATATGACATCAGCCAAAAGTTTTTCATCCTCTGAAGAAGCTGGAAGCACCTGAAGAAACCTATTACATACAAACCATAATATTGTACATGTCATTATGTAGCTGTAGCCTGTCACTAGTATTACATGATTGATGTAGCTTGCTGGAAATATGAACTTAAACTTAAGAGAGTGAAAACAGCAATGTACTGATGCTAAATGTAGAATCAAAATCTTTTGTTATGATCATAGATCAGAAAAGATGCTAAATGTAAATGTCAGGAATACAAAGCAGTTGAATGCAAGAGGGTTTTTTCAAAAAAAATAATAAAAATCAAAAGGTTCAACCATGAAATAGCATATCAGAAAATTCATAGCAGAAGGAATGGTCAGAGCAGTTTATTGCCTTTATCTTTCTCCCCATTCCTCATGCATTTGGCCTCTGTGAACCATCTGCATAGACAAATCAGACAGCCTGAAAATTACCAAAATCAAATGTCTCACTGATCTAGGCATTCCTCACCATATTCTGGCAGGCAGACAAATGTTCTGCTTACAATGGGAAGAGTAAAAGGGCAGAGAGAAGGGACACACTCTGCCAAACACACTTTGTAGTGCTGCTTTGCGCTTAGCCAGCCTATGAATATGAAAACCTTCTCCCTGCTTGGTTGCTAAACACAACTGACGTACCACATTCAAAGGTATTTGTTGCTGTGGAAAATGCTTGGGAAGATTCTAAAGACACTGGCTATCTTTGAAAGTTTCAAAGCTGAATCTACAGTGACAGATGGCTTTGTAGTGGCATAGGCACCTTGTACTTACACACCAACCTGCTTAATGCTGTTTGCCAAGCCAAGGACTTGAAAGTGGCTCCACAAGGACTACTGCTGCACATTAATGCCAGCCTATCATTCAGAATATAAAAATTCATTCTTGTGACAGCAGCCCTAACTTCCCAGTGGGATGCTGCTTGAATGATGGCATTAAGACAATCCTCCAGACCGAAGGTTGCACATGTTAACTTCAGGATAATAATATCTTCTGAGGAGAGCTTTAATGTGTTGGAAAATCTGTAATTTTTTAAAAAAAATGAACATTAAAATGATAATGAAAGGGTTTATTTAAAAATAACCAACTAATAAAGCATCTCAATTTGTATTTTTGTTCTTCTTCTTTCATCACATTAATTTAAAGTTTTATCTTTTTGGTTTTGGAACCTTCAAATAGCATTTGTCTTCTTATTCCAAGGGACAGTTAATGAAGAAATCTTTCACTATGGAGTTTTTCATAAGTTTCCAGGATACACAAACAGTACCCCAAACATGTGCCCAATGGAGATTTAAAGCTATCGAAAGTTTAAGGAAAAACTAAGGATAGGAGAGAAATGAACTGCCTGTCTTAGAGGTTGTTAACAATTTGAAGGATGGGTTTCTGGCTGGAAACTTTGTTAGGAATCCCTGACCTCAAGATATTCTTGGACTCCAGTTTCCTTAGTCCCTGTTCATTAATCTTACTGGCTGGAGCTGACAGAATTTGAAGTCCAATCTTAGTTAGAGAGTCAGAGATTCCCAGCTCCATTCCCAAATGGAGTTCAGTGTTTTACGGTAGGTGCCATTTGTTAAAACACAAACATAAAAACTTCCAAGTGTCCTAAAATAAGGACCGAAAGACCCAAAACTAAGTCAATGTTGCTCTTTGTTAAATACAAATTGGAAGAAATCTTAGAGCTCGAACGACAAAATGAATAGCTTACTGTTCAGTTGCTGTCCCATAACTGGTGAGTGCAAATAAATTATCTGCTCCATGGAACCAAGACAAGTTCCAAGCCATTTTTAGCATATCTGACACATGTTTTGAGGCCCAGAGTTCACAAGAAAATGGCAACACCACTGAGTTAGGACTGACAGCATGATGTGCAGAGACTTTGACAGGCAGGTGATACCTTTAAGAATAAAAAGGGAAACATTGAAATAGTGCTGTTTTCTGAGAACTAAATTTGTATTGACCACTATCTAATTACAAATAGTCATGGCTTAAGACTTCTGAAATATTTCTTTACACACTACTCTTAAATGGCACATACAGTGATTTCTTATTCAAGATACTAACATTCCCCACATCTACTTTTCATCATTCAATTCTGTAACATCAGATGAACTTAGACCATAAACTAGAATCCAGTTTAGAAATCAATTTCTTATGCAGAGCCTTAAGTTACATCTAGAACAAACAGCAACACAGTATTCAATCAACAGGAGTATTTTAGTATTTTAGCTTTGCACATTGGTTGAGTACACACATTGAACTAAGGCATGGTTTGTTTTAACTGGGTACACACATAACTCCAACTAAAATAAGTATGGTTTGCAACCTACTATGTCTCAGTTCACATATCACATTAAGCAGCTTGTCTGACTTTCATCAGGATGAATAGACATTCTGCTTTGCAAGTCATGGTTTACAATTAATGGGTGAACTATGTCCCTCTGGATGCTCAAACAACCACGACCTTTGCTGAGAATTCTGCAAGTTGGTGTTTCCATATTTGATTGATGCCAGAATGGGAAACATAGTTACAGAATAACAAAAAGAAGAAACAAAATCTGTCTAAACTTAAAGGTGTAACACTGCTTTGAAAAATGCGTACAGTTCAGTATTCCCAGACTCTGGCGTGGGCTGGTCCATGAAGTCACAAAGAGTCGGAAGCGACTAAATGAATAAACAACAACTAGTGGTGCTGCTGGAAGGAACAACACAAATTGTTATGGGAAAGTCACCATGGACTACACTAAATGGCTTTCATATTTTAACTAGAAGCACAACTGAAGCTTTTGCTTTCACAATTTGTGACAAAATAAAAGAATATAAGAAGCTTCCACTGATAGAAGAAAGTCTACTTGTGGAATAAAGAGAATTTAATCCATTTAGGGTTCTTTAAAAAAAATCCCCTTGGAACTTTACCCATAACACAACAGCACCTGCACAGAAAAACTGTCAGTCACAGATATTCTGGATTAATTAAACTTCTAAACCAGAAGCCACTATAACTAGGAGTAGCTAAGTGTTATTGTGTTTCCATGCCAAGGTCTTTCAAACATCATTAAGGCTCTGTAGCTTTTTGATTTAAAATATTTCATTCACAGTGCAAAAACCAGTATTTCTGCATGGTTAACTCTTAATATGAGTAACAACTCTTACCTCCTTACAACAGCAACAGGCAAGGTAAAGTGGGAAATGTTGGAAGAATCACAGGAAACAGTATCAGCCCTGCATAAACACACAAATACATTCAAACAAAACCAAAAAAAGAAAAGCACACTAGGTGTTAGTGTATGCCTTAAATGTCATAAATTTTAGCTAAGCACTATCATGTCTACATAGTGCGATGCTCAAGATGCAGTGCAGGAAAACTGTAATTTTAGCTTTGTGTCTGTCAGGCTTCACACCAGGGCTCAGCAGTAAATCCAAGCACTTAGCTTTTTTCTTATTCAGGAATTGGCTTAATTTGGCAGAAGACTCTTTGACATGAGTCCTTATGTCAGACAAGAATGAAGCCTGATACACACAGAGCATTTGTCAGCTCCAGTGCAAAGAAGCAAAAGCCTTCATAAAGATATGGGCCCCCAAACTGAAACTCTTGGGTTTTTTTCCCTCCTGCCTTTCTGATTTAACAGCTACTGTATATAGCTAATCTTTAATGGCCTGAGGCAGCTGGTAAACACTAACATAAGGATTCTTTCTAGCCTAGGAACTTCTGGTTTCCATCTCAACAGCTTCACTGCCCACCATTCATTGAAACAGGGTCACCTCCTGCTGCCCCACCCACAGCACCCCTTTCCACAAAATAGCACAAAGCAGAGGGTTTGCGAGCAATGAGCTAGGATGAGCTTCATCTGACAAAATCTTTAATTAATCAAATATATATATTTTTAAAAATGTTTAAATCACTTTTTAAATCTTATATAAAATGTATAGCTGCCCTCTCAAAAACAACTCAGGGTGGTGCATGATTGAAACAACAAAACACACAAAAAAACCAATATTGAAATAGAACATAAAGCAAATTCTGCCAAAGGCAATCTAGCATTTGAAACAATCACCCCAGATGGGTTATCTACAATAAAGTTGCCTAATTTTCAGGTTAGAAAGAGAGCTACAAAAACCAAAACAAATACATTTTAACTAAAAGATTAAAATATTATTCTTTTATAAAGTAAAGATAAAGTAAGTTTGAATATCTGTATTATTGTTCCTTTACTACAATGTTATCAAAAAGTATTTTGCAGTAACACCATTACTGAATATATATATACACACACAGACACACACACGTACGTACATACATACATACATACATCTATATATTACCTTTAACAATAAGGTAGTCCTCACTTAATGACCACAATTGGGACCGGAAGTTCGGTTGTTAAGGAATCCAATCCAATTTTATTATCTTTTTGCAGAGGTTGTTAAGCAAATCACTGAGGTTGTTAAGTGAATCACATAGTCATTAAGCAAACCATGTGGTTGTTAAGCAAATCATGCAGTTCCCTGTTGATTTTGCTTGCTGGAAGCCAGCTGAGAAAATCAAAAATGGCAATCACGTGACCATGGGATGCTGTGACAGTCATAAATGCAAACCAGTTGCCAAGTGCCTGAATTGCAATCACATGATTACAGGGACACTGCAACAGTTGTAAGCAAGAACCAGTAGCAAGTCGGCTTTTTCAGTAGTCTCAACCATCGCCAAACTAAGGGTCGTTAAGCGAGGACTACCTGTACCTTTGCTGTAGGAATTTTTATTACAAAAAAATGTTATTACAGTAATCCATTAGCAATTAACATAGGATGAAAACAACTGGCACCGCTTTCCATTCCTCATTTATTACATTAGCCCATCTTAATTAGTCACCTTGTAGCCAGTTCCACTATTTTGGGAAAAGGTCCTGAAACATTTCCTCTAATGTGAGCAGAAAAGTAAATTTGCATTATCTTTCAAGCAATGATGGGCTTTTGATTATTCAAAGATGTCAGGAGGTCACCATTGCTGCTTGTAAGTTTGCATCTATATAATTTTAAATAGTGCTATAATGAAAGGCAAGAAAATGATCCACCACTGTTTTATACTCTGCTGTCTGATAAATAGACGAGAGAGAAAGAGAAAGAATACGCACAGGATAAGCAAAGCACAAGTCTAAGTGCTGCCTATAATTTACGTATAACACAGCTGGCACTAAGAAGGACAGTTTGCTTGGAAGAGTAATGAAGTAGCACAGAACCTATCACTGTAGATTACCCTACCACATCTCTTTCCTTGCTGCTTCATCGAAAAGTAGTAGACAAAGTAACATTGCTGTTTCACTCGTAATAGCACCATAATCTTGGAATATCAAGGCAACTGAAACAGAACAGACACATTTAAGTTGTTTTTCTAATCAGCATAAAAGCCTTCAAGGCTCTAAATACCAAATTTCAGAAGAACAACAAAGTTTAGGATTTGTTCTTAAATTGTGATCTATCAACAAGATATATGAGAAATATTAATTTTGCTCCTAAAACGGCAGGCTATAAAATGCAAACATAACCAGCTTTTTGGAAATAAAATACTTGCAAAAGTATCACTCCTCAGACTGTTCCACATTTAATTGCTTAATTCAAAGGTATAAAAACAAATAATCAGGTAGCTCATGATATTAAGGGTTTATAGCTAGATGTATTGGGGGTCATAAAAATCAGAATCAGATGAAACTAGAATTAATTAATTTTTGGAACAAGAATCAGTTTCAAAAATTAAGTAGAATTGAGAAAGTGATTGTGAGGTATACAAAATAATTTCTGAAAACAGGGAAGCTACAAGTCTAAATACACTAAAATGGAGAAAATCCCATTAAACACAGTACAGGTAGGCCTTGCTTAACAACCATTCGTTCAGCGACTGTTCAAAGTTACAATGGCACTGAACAAGTTACAACTGGTCCTCGAAGTTATAGCCGTTGCAGCATCCTTGTGGTCACCCTTGTGGTGATCAAAATTCGGGCACTTGGCAGCCTGTCTACATTTATGACTGCAGTGTGTGCTTCAATTCACCCTGCCCACCTATCTCCCCCCATCTGTGCCCTTTTGGCTGCCCTGCACTCTGCTGCTGCCTACCCCTGCTGCCCCCTGCTGACCTTCACCGTCTTCTTCCTCCCACTGCTGATGAGGTGTGTCCAGCCGAGGCAGCTGCTGGCCCTTCAAGAGGCCACGCGGAGAATTTGGGGAGGCTACACGTGACCTCGTGAAGGGCCAACAGCTGCCTCAGTCGGGCACACCTCATTAGCAGTGGGAGGAAGAAGACAGTGAAGGTCAGCTGGGGTGGCGGTGGACAGGGCAGCCAAAAGGGCAGAGATGGAGGGGAGACAAGCAGGTGGGGGGAGTTGAAACAGAGGCGAGCAAGGCAGGGCAGAAGAAGTGTGAGGTCCTTGCCTAATGACGGCGCAGTCCTGGCCTAACAACTGCAACCAGGACTATTGGAACTGCCGTCACTAAGCAGTGCAGTCACGTGATGTTTCACCTAATGGTCCCTTTGCTTAATAATGGAAATACCGGTTCCAATTAGGGTCATTAAGCAAGGACTACCTGTATAGCTTATTTCTAAATAAATGTACAGAAGATCATGCCTGTATTTAAATGAACTTTTAAATACAGGAAACATTTTTCAACTATGAGTTACTTTCACCATTCACTTTCTTCTAAAATTAAATAATTTTAATGTAACACCCAATAATATGAGTTATGTAAGAATGAAATTAGATTTGTCAGCAGAAACTGCAACTATCTGTTACGTAATGTTTTTATATATGTCCAAAATTAATAAAATTAAGGGAATCTTTCTTAAAACATTGGTTCAGTTTAGTAAAATTAAGACTTTTGGATGCAATTGTTCATAGTTCTCTTTTAAAAACCTTTAGAAAGGATGAAATGCTTTCAACTATTTATGTCAGAAAAGACTGTTACATCCTCATAAGACACTAAGTTTGCATGTGGAAGATTCCCAGACACTGGAAAACTAGCAGTCAAAATTTACAGAATTAGATGGGCTAATGAATTAATTTTTATATTATATTGCATATGATATTACACACGCATACACCAACACATACATATACACATACTGTAGCATATTGCAATAGTTGAAAAATATCTACATAATCAGGTTCTACCAATAAAAGTGAAGCTTTGAAGTATACTCTTTAACATGGCTGTCTCAATCATAAGTCTCTCTGAAGCAGCACTGCAATGCTGCACATTTATACAAAAGCTTATTTCTGTTTTCCTTTTGATCCCCCTAAAAAAATCTTACTGGTGTAGGATCTGTTTTCCCAAGAGTCCAAGAATGCTTTCTACACACTTTTAATATGCTTTTTTGACGTTACCTCTAAATAACACAAGCAAGACAGAAGGCTGGTAAGCTAATGACAGTCGTTTGACCGGATCAGCAGAAAGAAGTTTCCGCAAAAGTGCAAGACATGGCAACATCATACAGTCCATGATCTATCAAAAGAAAAAAAAATAATTTGTTAACTAAAATGGGTAGTAGCAACACACTGAATAAACATTCTGGAACTTCTCTGAAGTCAACACTCCTTGGAAGTTTGAAGAACTTCAAAAGTCTTTCTAGCTCACTTGTCTTTTGGTTTAATACCTCAATTATTAATACCTCAATCCATTATTCCCAAATCTAGAGAAACTTATAATAAAAAAACTCATTTTAATATTTAGTTGCAAAGGCATAAAGGCAATGGAATAATTTGTGACACATTTTAAAGCAAGGTATTTTGTTTTCTTTTGCAGCACAGATCATCTAATATAGATGAAAACTTGCAAGAACTTTTAATGTTTTATACCAGCAAACTCAGAGACAGATAAACAGATAGATGGATATAAATTATATTAACCATAGTGCTTTCGATTAATATTTTAAACAAACCCCTCATACATTTATTTAAAAAATTAATTACTACTGGTAAAATTGTATTATAATCATGAAACTGAATAAACCATCCTTAGATATACAAGTAATATTGTTCCAAAATCTCTAAAAAAAAGTATCAGTTGGGCTTCGCTGGTTTTGGCATCATTTAAATCATGATGAA